>NC_089808.1:137500-305000 GCF_029633855.1 Hoplias malabaricus
ATATGATCATTTGCAACTTAAACACAGTTCTCTAGAATAAAGATTTGGAAAACACTTCTGATGATGTTTCTTGCAGGTGTAAGGAACTACATTTTTTTTCCTAGTTGGAAATCATAGAAACCTGTGTGTGTTGTTAAGTGAAAATGACAGAATGTTTAAATGATTTCAGTTTGGCGTCTTCACACTGGCTGGATAAAGATAGCTGTTTCTGTTTTTCAGTTGAGATAAGAATTACACTAAAGGCAAATAGGTTTTATGTATTACCTTATATTTAATTTGCTGACACACAGAATAAACATCACAAAATTTCTGCACTAGAGACTTTCTAAACCAAAGTAAAATAATCCATGTCCGGCTTGTGTCTCACCTCCAGAAAGAAGAGCACAGCAAAAACCTGGAAGGTAGGGCTGATCTTGCGGATCGTCTGGATCTCATTCCACTCATTGGCTACAAAGTAGGTCCTCCGGATACTGACTGGTGTGGCTTGGGACTTTCCTTCACCAGAACCTAAAATCACATGTGTACACACCGACACACACACACACACATACAGCTGCTGATTAATCACAGTTTCAAGTAATTACAAATGTAGCTGATGTCTGGCCCCAAAAAAGGGAATAAGGCATTACAGTTTTTCTCAATTGCTAAAACACAAAACTCTGTTGTCTGAATCAAATTCTCAGTGTCCTAATCCCATTTATTAAAATTGTCAAGCAGGACTTCAAATTCAGCCCAACCTGAGTAGATTCACAGTGTCCACCATAGTGCGAACATTCAGCGAGGAGAACAGGTAATTGCTTTATTCATGTTGTGTATGTTTACAGTATGACTCAGTACAGATCTGTAAAAAGGTTTTTCATTACATGATTTTCCTAAAACAGTTGTAGTCTTAGTGCTGCATGCAATATTTTGTAATGGCATGTTCTTTTGTAGAATCACAAGACTGCCACATCGCGGGGAGGATGTCTATGTTGAACTCACACCAAGAGACCCCCATTGTTGACATGGTCCCTCAAAGACAAGTGTGATCATACTGCGTGAAATACAGCAGAGAATGTTTCAACTGGATTCCTCAGACTGTCCACATGAAGCTGGGTTCAATCTCACCAAAAGGAGGAGGGGAGGCAGGTACGTGATTGGCCAACGAGCCATTGTTGCAGTCCCTGGCAAGCGTGGTCATGTTATGTGCTTCCATCAGCAATCATCACCATCACCACATGATTCCATTACCATCATGCCACATTGCGGCCATACAACACTAAACATACAAAACATCTTTTGGCTTTTATGAGTGATCTTGAGATATTGTGTTAGGGCATGAGAAGCAGGATCATGAAGAGACAGGACATCCTGTCCATGTCATTGTGTAGGACAAGTTTTCACCGTCCTGTCCAGGTCAGACAGTGGTTCAATATCAACCAAGATTTCCTAAATGTTTTTCTTCCACTATATATATATATATATATATATATATATATATATATATATATATATAGGGCAGCACGGTGGCGCAGCAGGTAGTGTCGCAGTCACACAGCTCCAGGGACCTGGAGGTCGTGTGTTCGATTTCCGCTCCGGGTGACTGTGTGTGAGGAGTTGGTGTGTTCTCCCTGTGTCTGCGTGGGTTTCCTCCGGGTGCTCTGGTTTCCTCCCACAGTCCAAAAACACACGTTGCAGGTAGATTGGCCACTCAAAAGTGTCCGTAGGTGTGAGTGAATGTGTGTGTGTCTGTGTTGCCCTGTGAAGGACTGGCGCCCCCTCCAGGGTGTATTCACGCTTTGCGCCCAATGATTCCAGGTAGGCTCTGGACCCACCGCGACCCTGAATTGGATAAGCGGTTACAGATAATGAATGAATGAATGAATGATATATATATATATATATATATATATATATATATATATATATATATATATATATATATATATATATATGAAGAAATACATTTTATATATGTTTTTTTTTTTTTTTTTACACACTATATATTTACTAATTTTTGTTAAACAAGCGTTTTGAAACTGCATTTTCCTTTGTGGACAATAAAGATTACTTCTACAGCTTCATGATCTGATCACTGTGTTTTCCTTTTTTCAATGTTGTGTGTAATGACTATTCAGTGCTGTTTATCATTTTGATTGACTCGAGGCCTGATTTGACAACATTGTTTGGTTTTGAGCACTGCTTGGACTGTTTTGAGGCAACAGTTTGGTTTTGCAGGAAGAGTCAGAGGTTTTGTGAATTTAGTGTGTGAATTGGGTTTGTGTTTACAGTTTGGAGAAATGGATGCAAGGTTTCAGGAAATGTGTCTTGGCAATTGAGAAAAACTGTAATAACACTATTTTTCTTTTATTTTTGAGTCACTAATATCAACATTCAGGAACTGTAATAATTCAGTAATTATTAAGAAACAGAACCTGTGTTACATAGTAATGAGAGAAAGGAATAGAAGCTTGGGCTCACAAGTCCTTAGGGTAAATTCATATCCATAGTTTAAATTCATAGTGAATGTAGATAAAAAGAGAGATAATACTAAAATCACTCAATAATCACCTTCCACAGTTTTACTGGCTTTACTCCAAGGTATCTCCCAGTCAACAAAAAATATGTCCACGGACAACTGCATCATGAGATTATGGAGGAAATGCACTGCCTGCAGAACAAAGAGAGAGAGAGAGAGAGAGAGAGAGAGAGAGAGAGAAAGAGAGAGAGAAGATAGGCATAAGTAATCATTATCTTCAATCATTTAAACTTAAAATACTTAGGATTTATTGCCAAAGCTTTCAGGAGTGGGGTCTGAATTCGTCACGGACGTGATTACATGATGAAGGATTATAATATAACAGAGAAACTATTTGAACTTTTGATATCACACAGTTTAATTTCTGTTTTAAGATCTGTGTTAATGTGTTATAAACCAACACCTTAATTCTAATGTGACACTCTATAAAGAGTAAATAACTATTATGTAAATAAATAAATAAATAAATAAATAAAAATTAACTCTTTGTTATCAATTGTGTTAATGAGTCTTAATATTCACAAAGATATATACAAAGATAGTCTACGTGAATACAACACGATAATATTTAAAACATGACAATCCTATTTCTCTAGCATCATCAACAACAACATTAACAACAGCACAATCCTCCGTGATCGACAGACTTACAAACTCTCCCACACCAATGGCCCCTGAATTAGTATCAACTGAGAGATGTAATGAACTGCATTCTTTTTTAACACTAAAATCCAGAATATCAGACAAGTGATAAGTACACCTATTTCCAACAATGAGTCTGTACCCTCTACATCACCTCATAAAGACTCCTTAGTTAAAATGTCAGAGTTCAGTACTGTAAACAATGAAATTTTAATTGACACAGTTAGTCATCTGAAACCATCATCTTGCAGTCTTGATACACTACCAACCAAATGTTTAAAGAGTGTGTTTCACATTATAGCACCAGACATACTCCACATTGTAAACACCTCATTCATGTCGGGGGTCTTTCCGAGCTCACTAAAAACTACAGTTGTAAAGCATCTTCTCAAAAAGAAAAAAATTTGAATCATCTCAGATAAGTAACTACAGACCAATTTATAATTTACCATTCATTGGCAAAATCAATGAGAAAATAGTTTTCAGGCAAATCATTAGTTTTTTGTCCATGAACAGTAGTCTAGACAAATACCTTGACTGCTAAGATCAAGGTAATTAATTACATGTGCTTAAATAAGGAGGCTGGAAAGGTATCTCTTCTATTACTTCTTAACCTTAGTGCTGCCTTTGATACCACTGACCATAACATTCTTAAAGATAGACTCACAAACTGGGTTGGAATCTCAGGAACAGTCCTGAAATTGTTGGTTTCTTACCTGGAATGCAGGAACTACTTTGTAGAAATAGAAAATAATATTTCAGAGAACATGCCAGTGACCTGTGGTGTCCCACAGAGTTCTGGTCCACTTTTATTTAATTTATATATGCTTCCTCTTGGCCAGATTCTACAGGACTATGGGCTGTCCTATCACAGCTATGCACATGATACTCAGATTTACATGGCCTTGTCCCCAAATGACTCTGGTCCAGTTGACTCATTAAGCAAGTGCCTTGAACACATCACTAACTGGATGGGAAACTTTCTGCAGCTGAATAAAGATAAAACATAAATTATACTACAGCAACGAGAGACAAAGATTGGCTGTGTATCCAGACCCGAGCAAGTCGCTGCAGTTGTTCAACGCGGGGATTGAGTGAGAGTGAAGGGGTATAAATACAGCTGTGGAGAGGTAATTGGGGCGTGGTCTAGCTCCCAAAACTACGTCATGTGGTGACTTCACTTTACTAGCATAGACAATGCCCAGAGAAGCATCGGAGGGGGGGGGGGGGGGGGTGAACTCAGAAGGTTTGGGCTGGAGTTCGAAGTGGCACGGAGGCGTGTGCGTAAAAGCCGTGCCCCCAAAATTAGACGGTTGCCAATCGTTCACGGGCCGCGAGCAGATCATGGGCGTGGGTACGAATGTATCTGTGGTAGGCTTGTGAGGACCAACAGCCGAGGACTTGGACGGTGTGGTCGGGAATTTTTTGCTGGGAGGCTGAGGAAGCCGCACCGATCCTAAAGGAGTGAGCGGAGAAGTAAGCGGGATTGAAACCACTGAGAGAAAGCTGCGACGGAGATGGAGGTGGTTTGGAAGTCAAAGCATGGAAACGGAATGTTATGAAGTTGATGGAAACGTCTGAAGGTTAGCCAGCCGGTCCAGTATGTAGAGAGGGTGTTGGGTGCTACGGCCTGGAGGATGAGGTCTTGCAAGATGATTGAAATATGGCGGAGCCGGGATGAAGTGGGAAGATGATTTCTGAAAATGGAGGAGTCTGCATGGGATAAAGGTCCGATTGAGGTGCCAATGCTCCGAATCTCTGAAATTGAAAACGAGAGAGTGAATCAGCTATTGGATTGGAATGGCCAGGGATGTGAATAGCCTTTAAAATGAATTGGTGCATAACTGAATGCCAAACAAGACGGCGGAGAAGGAACATGAGTGGCAGTGACTTTGAATGCCCTTAATTATGTTTAGGACTGATGCGTTGTCTGAATGAATGATAATGGCGTGACGAGCCCATTCGTGCCCCCAAAGAATGGCAGCGGCCACGATGAGGTACAACTTGAGCAACGCGATTGAGTCGTCTGCGTCAATTGAGAAGGAGAAGAGTTCTAAGGGCCACTGGGATGTGAACCAGTGACCATCGTAGTAGCCGCCCAAAACCTGTAGAAGGAGCGGCATCCGTAAATATGGAGGGGTCTTCGGGATTGGAAAGAGCATCATTGTAGAAGAATGAGATGCCATTCCAGTGGTGGAGGAGGAGGAGCCAGAAGTTCAGCTTGAATTTACAAGCGGGGTCTAGGTTAACGACCTGGAACAGATAGGAGACAGAAGAGGCAAGATTAAAGAGGTGTGAAATGAAAGCACACCCTTGGGATATAATTTGCATGTGACCCAACAGAGAGAGGAGCTGATGCTTACTGCAACTAGCTTGGGTAAGAAAGTCAGAGAGGAACTGGATAATGTCGAGCAACAGGAAGTCGTCGAGGAGGTGGATGACGTAGGGGAGCCAAAAGGTCTATGATGAGGCGTTTTTGCCTGAATACATTCGGGTGGCGATACCGATGGGGTTGATGCAGAAGGAAGAAAAGGGAGGCGTGGAGAAGGAGCCAATCATGAAACCGCCTTGTCTAGGAGTGACGAAACGACGTTGTGTTGGCTTCGGCTGATAGCAGATTGCAAGCGGAGGAGGAGGAGTTGGGGGGGACTACCAGACCAGGAGAAAAGCAGAAGAGAAGGACATCAAGATGGAAACAGCCGAAAATGGAGTCGGGATGACGGGAGAGGCAGGTGGCGAATTCCGGCACGTTGATGGGAGTGGAAAGGAAATGAAGCAGTCAGCTGCTGCCAAATCTAGGTGGTCTAAGGGGACAGCTGGGTCGGGCGTGAGCCTGGCCACAGTATGTGCAGATGTGCAGGAATCTGCATGAGGGTACGAAACATCCACCTGAGTTAAAGTTGTTGCAAATCATCTGGCCGTTGAGGTAGGACAGGCGTCGTCCGCGACTATCGTGAGAGCTGGAAGTTGTAACGCGTGGTGCGATGGTGGCTGTGGATGAAATGGGGACGATGGCGGTAGCAGCAATGGTAGTTTGTGAGAGAAGTGAACATGATGCCGTGGGATGGGATGGGTTTCCACACACATCGCACGAATGGGCGATGCGACCTGCAAAGACACAGCAGTACAGTACCCCGAAGCGAAAGGCAAGATCGAGGATGATGGATAAGTAATCGTCAAGTTCCTGCTGACGGGTTGGTAAGGCAGAGCAGAGAATGTCGCGGTAAATGGAGAAAGCCAGCGCAAATTCTGGAACTGTCAGGATCTTTGATGGTTGCAGTTCAGCAGCCTTGAGTGTAAAGGAAAGGTCCCCTATGTCGATTGTGCGAGGGGCCACAGGGGCTGAAGAAGGGCGTAGTAAGGCTGAAAGGTTGATGTCTGCACCTTGCAAGATCCTTTCTCTGAGACTGGGGGGCACGAGCGGTGGATTGAACAGCCGAGCGTTGGGAGGGGGCGGAGCCGATGGAGCTGAAGCCAAGGAGAAGGACGTGTCCTGAGGCTGATGCACGGGGAGCTGGGACGATTCAGCAGCAGCACCTGTAGGCAGAGAGAGTGAGAGAAGGTGTGGGGCCTGAGAAGGTGCAGCCGGAAATGGAAATGGTTGGGATGACGAATTAGGGTTAGGGTCAGGGTGGGATGAATGGAGAGCAGGGGATAGATGAATAGGGATGGGGTGGGATGAAGGGGGAGGGGGTCGAAATGTCGAGAAAGCGTGAAGGGCAGAAGAGGAGGGCAGCGAAAGAGGAAGAAAAGAGACAGAGGCAGGTAGAGTAGAATGAGGGAGAGAGAGAGAATCCGAAACAAAGGTGAGAGAGAGGAGGAGAAAGTCGAGAAAACGCAGAAACCCGGGAAGTGGCGAGTCCGGGTAGGAGAGGCGGGGTCTGGGCCTAGGCCAGAGCTGAAGCCGGGGTGGGGGGGGATCAGGAGGTAAAGTGGAAGCTCCGGGGGGCGGCCAACGAGGGTGGCGAGGAGGCAGAACTGGTGTATCGTAATTGAGGATGGTGGGCTGGGCTACAGAGGGCCTGGGGCCGGTGGAGGAAGCCTGGAGTAGCGAAAATAGTGTTTTCTTGTTGGCTGAGCGGGAAAACGAAATGCCGTAAGGCTATCTGGAGCCCAGCTACTGTCCAATCCGCGGCAGCGTGAGCAGTGGGAGGAGAAACACGGGGCCTGCCGGGAGCGGCGGAATTTGCGGGAGGAGTAGTCCGGCAACTGGAGCGAAGAGAGCATCGAGAAGGAGGAGGAGAGGCTGGGGAGGAATGGCGGGAACGCCTAGAGCCGGAGTGCGGAGCTCGGAGGCGGCTGGATCGGGAGCCTGAGGCGGTCGAAGCAGGAGTGGCTGGAACCTCGACCACCGAGCGAAGCCTAGGGGTAGGTTGCGAACTGATAGATGAGGGACCGGGGGATGCGGAAAATAATTCGTCATCGGAGGCGACGAGAGCGATGTCCATGGTGGCAGGAAAAAGGCGGATGGGTGACAGACAATGCGATGTTGTTCGACGCGGGGATTGAGTGAGAGTGAAGGGGTATAAATAGAGCTGTGGAGAGGTAATTGGGGCGTGGTCTAGCTCCCAAAACTACGTCACGTGGTGACTTCACTTATCACTTCACTTATAAAAAAATCAAATGGCCATCTGAGTGCCATGTGTAGTGTGTACAGAAACATACACCATATTCAGGTGATAACATTAAACAACTTGAATGTAATCACCATGGACTGTTGTGTGTTTTTGATGAAGGTATGTGAAAGGCTAGATTATGTATTCCACAAATGTTTGAATTACATAAAAATCTTGTGCCAGTAGAACTGTTTTCTGTTTATTTACAACTTACCAACAGCTTGAGAACAGAGCAGTCATCAACCTTCATCTGGACTGCAATGTTCTCTCAGGTGAGACATTTATAAAGATTGGTTAATATAAAATGACTGTGTGAGGAATGAAAAAAAATCTTGATAGGGACTGAACTCATATACCTTGTTTTTGATAAACTTCTACTGGCCAGGATCCAGTCATGCTGCAAAAGACAAAAATATTCCGCTATTTTGTATCATAATGGAGACTGGACACTCCAGACAGCACAGAGCTGGGACTGAACACCCTGACGCTACAGATAACAGCCAAAGATATATATTAAACCAAAATGACCTAATTTGCCAACATTAATTGCACTGACAGTACAAACCTGGCTAAGACTTTCAGAACATGCAGTAAGTAAGAACATCTTGTATATTAAAAAAAAAACAATGATCTGCAGAACTCTGAAATTTATGAGGAATACTGAACATGTTTTTCACAGCAACATTTGAATAGGAACACCGAACAGTTCTGATAAGTGCTAACATCAAACCTGAAAATAATCATTTTCTGTCTCCAAAACCACTAGGGTTAGCTGTCTCCAGCTAATAAATCCAGGACCTGTGAAGTACAGAAATTGTGATGGAAATGTATGTCAATATTTACTTTTTTTTCACAAATTCAAGCCATCAACTTATAGAATTATTTCAATAAATGTTTACCTAGAAGTGTATCACTAGCATTTAAAATGAATGTTCACAGAAACTTTCATTCTTCTGCTTACAGAATAGTTGTTACTTTTAAAGAATACTTAGATCCCACCAGCAAGATGAAAAATATAATTTAAAAATTAATATGTTCCAATAAGAAAAAAAGAATGGACTCTGCAGCAAGAAAAAAAACACACAAAACTATCTGTAACAACAGTCATGACCGCACACTGGTGAAACCTCTGACATTCACGTAAAACCATTCATGAAAATAATGAAAGATAAACATAACTGGACGTACAACCAGGTGTACAAAACAGCATATGACTGTGCAATCACATACAACGATGAGCATATTTCCATCTTAAGAACATCAGTAAGATTTGAGATTTTCTGACTAAACCAGGCCTGGAGAAACTTAATCATGCTTTTATTTCTAGCAGGATTGATTACTGTAATGGTCTCTTAAAGAAGGGCATAAAATATTTAATGCATTTAATTTTATAGAACTTCAACTAAACTACTCTGTGGACAATGCAGTATTCAAAACGGTCCAGTAGTTGGAGACTTAAACTTGAAGTCACATTATCTCAGCCTAGTGGACATTTAAGGGAAAGATGCTTAAGTGTTGGCCAGCAAGGCTCCAGTAATGTGCTGGGCATTGTGTCCAGAGCACCGTATGTTCTGGGAGCTTTGGAACAATGCTTTGATGAGTGTGAAAGGAGAGAGTCAGTCCTTAGGAGCTGTGTTTCTGTTTTCTCGGGGGAACTGTGGTTGCTGCTGGGAGCTCAAAATGCAGGAACGTTATGGTTTTTGGGCCAAGTAAGTTGTGAATGTCATCCCTAGTAAGTTTGGTAAATGTGTTGGGAATGAGGCTGAGGAGGTTGTCTCCCAAGCCCCAACTGTGGTCGAATGTACAATATTTTTTTTAGCAAAAATGTCAGTTGTTGCTGCAATGTTACTCCGTTTTTTTGGTTCAAGGTTCTTTTCCAAATAAAATAAAAAATTTTTAATGGAAATTTAAAATGAAATTTCTTAAAACATGTTACTGTGAAAATGATATGAATTAATAAAAGGTGAAGAAAAGGTATCGGTATTTTTTTTTTAATAAACCTTCTTCCTGAGTAAAGAGAGGGAGTAAAATAATTATATTTTTTTTCCATTAAAAAAATTGATTAGAGAACAAGAAATAAGACTTTAAACAAAAAAAAAAAACAAATAAAACACCCTCTCAAAATATATAGAGTGATTAAGTATATAAAATATATAAAGAGTTCAATAAATTCGTCTTTCCCAAATGGAGAGAGTTTTTAAAGAAAATTAAAATAATGCCGCTTCCCCAATAAGAAGAGTTCAAATCTGAAATGAATTTAAGTGAAAATAAAAATAAGAAAAATAAAGTTTAATGTCCATTTATAGAACGTAATATTTACAAAATTGAGTTGAAAGGTGTTTCGGAATATGCTTATATTTACATTTATGCATTTGGCAGACGCTTTTGTCCAAAGTGACTTACAAAAGAGGATCTAACATTCGAACTACAGCACAATTTATACAAAATACCTTACATTGAGTGCGATATGCAGGAAGTAATAAGTGCATTAAAGAAAGACTTTCAGTGCAAAAGATACTCTCGGAAGAGCTGGGTCTTCAATGATTTCTTGAATGCGGAGAGTGTTTCTGTTGCTCTGATAGTGCTTGGAAACTCGTTCCACCAGCGTGGTACCAGAGATGAGAATAGCCTCGACTGACCTGTACGGGGGGTTGGTCGTGTTAGTTGGCGCTCCTTTGAGGAACGGAGAGGGCGGGCGCTAGCGTATGGTTTTAAGAGTCTATTGAGGAAGATGGGAGCAGAACCAGTGAATACTCTGAAGGCCATCATTAGTGATTTAAATTTGATGCGAGCAGCTAAGGGTAGCCAATGCAGCTCAACTAATTGGGGCGTGACATGTGCTCTTTTAGGCTGGTTGAAGACCAGGCGTGCTGCAGCATTCTGGATCATCTGTAGTGTTCTCACAGCACAGACCTGTCAGGAGGGCGTTGCAATAGTCTAGACGGGAGATTACTAATGTCTGAACAAGGAGCTGTGTTGTATGTTGAGTTAGGTATGGCCTAATCTTCTATATGTTGAATAGGGAGAAGCGGCACGGTCGAGCTACAGCGGTAACGTGATCTGCGAAGGTCAGCTGGTCATCAACCATGACACCTAGGTTTCTTACAACCTTGGTGGGAGCCACTGATAGGGATGTTCAGATGTTACCACAGCTGAAATATTTCTATTTTCATATCTCTATAGCTATTAACATAACACCTACAAAGAATGAAAAAAAAAATAATTAACCCAACATAAAATCCCAAGTCTAGTGGCCATTTTACATTAAGAAATAATGTTAATCCCAAACATTGACCTATATTGGCCATCTGCAGTTATAGAGGTGATTCATTATAGCAGAAATTCACATATGATGAAATCAATAAAAAGAAATAATCCAATATATAATCCCAAGTCACTAAATTCGGGAAAGAAAAGGAACTTTCATTCATTCATTATCTGTAACCGCTTATCCAATCCAGGGTCGCGATGGGTCCAGAGACTACCTGGAACCATTGGGCGCAAGGCGGGAATACACCCTGGAGGGGGCGCCAGTCCTTCACAGGGCAACACAGACACACACACACATTCACACTTTTTGGGTCGCCAATCCACCTACCAATGTGTGTTTTTGGACTGTGAGAGGAAACCGGAGCACCCGGAGGAAACCCACGCAGACACGGGGAGAACACACCACACTCCTCACAGACAGTCACCTGGAGGAAACCCACGCAGACACAGGGAGAACACACCACACTCCTCACAGACAGTCACCCGGAGGAAACCCACGCGGACACAGGGAGAACACACCACACAGACAGTCACCCGGAGGAAACCCACGCAGACACGGGGAGAACACACCACACTCCTCACAGACAGTCACCCGGAGCAGGAATCGAACCCACAACCTCCAGGTCCCTGGAGCTGTGTGACTGCGGCACTACCTGCTGCGCCACCGTGCCGCCCCAGAAAAGGAACTTAACAAATAAATCGTAAATTTAAAAACGTATTTATTTAAACAGTGTCGGTTAATGTATAGCCCTCTAGTGGCCATTTCCAGTTATAGCTCACACATGAGGTGAATTTCTATGGAGGTATATTTGGTGCAAAACCTCTGAGCACCTGTGACAGTGAGATTTGTAATAGTAGAAGATAGTCACACACGTGAATCAGTAAATTTGAAGTCACAGAGAACATCACTTCAGGAGTTGCAAACCTGTAGATTTTTTCCTCTCCCACAAGTACAGCTTACCATTTATACCTTCACAAACTCTTCACTCCAGCTGATCCAAATCCAGTTCTACAGACACAAGTACAAAATATCATACGCTCACAGTTTGTCTAAGTTGCAGTGGTATATTAGGTGCACCATCGCACACTCGTATAAAACTTGCACATTCCCAAACCCACGTGTGAATTTGTGTAGTGTGAGGTACACACCTATAGAAAGTCTCCTCAGGAATGTATATATTTTTTAGTTTTTTGGGGGCTGATGTTCCTCTTTCACAAACACAAGTCAGTGACTGCACCTGCTCCAATCTGCGGCTATGAGTGTCTAATGCTGTCTTCTTCACTCACACGTGACTACTTCCGCGCCCTCTCACATTTGCACCAAATATTTAGTTCTGCACCACGCTGCATCTGAATCTGAGAATCTGTAGAACTGGGAGGCGAGCTCTGTTCTCAGATTAACACTTATGACCAATCAGAGGAGTTTGTTTGTGTGCATGTCCCTTGGCGCCAAATACAGAGGGGAAAAATCATTCTGCATTGCTGCCGTTTAGGGCAACGGCATTGAAAAAAAAACATAAAAAATAAGATTCTGAGAATAAAGTGAGAATTCTGAGAATATTCTCTGAATAATTCCGAGAAAAATCTCGGAATATTTGAGTAAAAAAGGTCTGTATAATTTCGAGAATATAATCAGAATATTTAGAGAAACACTGTTTGGGTTGTTATTGATTATAAAATGTAGACAGACTCACAGTCCGTGCTCCATGAGTGAGTTGTGGAAGAAGCAGTCAGTGAAGTGAACAGAATTATTTATAAAAGGCATCCACACGACATGTCAACCCCGTCAGTGCAGCCCTGACTGTGATGCATAAGGCTTTAGTTTATGGTATGAGTCAGAGCCGTAAAGTGATGGAGCCTCGTGGGCGCTGGAGTTCCACTCGCTCTGGCTCTAGCATTGTCTTCTAAATAAACGGGTTCGTGCACCGATTCAGTGTTTAAATACTCACAATAATCACAATCTGGTCCTGATGTGGAAGAGCGTTAATTCCTGAAATCTATCCCATAGTATGACTTCTGCAACACACTGCATTCCACAGTTACACTATGTCTGCTCCATTATAGTGCAGCGAATTATTCCCAGAATTCTGACTTTATTCTCTGAATCATATTATTATTATTATTTTTAGCCCTTATATGCACCTCACTGAAAAGAAAAATATATATTTTTTCAACTCTGTTTGGTGTGTATAACAGGCAGGGAAAAACAACCAAAACAGGGCTATCATATATGTTAGGTCCACCCTGTTAAAATGTTTGCCCTTCTTAAGAGAGAAGACAATGACGTGGATTCAGGTGCAAGTGACCATCCAGGATTCTCTCTGGGTGTCGTGCTAAAAACACAGTTAGAATAGCAAAGGCAATGACAACACAGATAGAATAGCAGTAGCAAATGTTCAGGTGAAAGCAACCATTCAAATATTCCTGCTAAATAAATTAATAAATAAATACCACATTATTCAGGTACGAATGCTCCATTGTGCTTGTCTGTGTTTAGCAGAAACTTTCTCTGTGCACTGTGCTGAGAAAAGGAGTGGGAAGACATGACTATAGGGAAGAGGATGGCGAATATGAAATATTTGATTTGGTCTAAGATGCTGGTGATCTAGTGCGAAAGCTACTGGCAGAACATCAGATATATCACCTAAGGTTGTCATACTAAAATGCCAACACTAGACAAATGTTTAAAAGAAAAAGTTTTAAAGCAAACTATGACCCTGAAATGAACCAACTGAAAAAGAGGTATAAAGCAACTAGAACATACACAAATTGTCTTGCAAAACTGTTTATGCAGTGATATGTGCAGCAGCAGCACTGAAAATTGCACATGCATAGCATTTGACATGAGGTCAAGGAGAAAGTACTTTCCTATATTTAACTGACACTGATTTGTTAAAAAAAAATTGTACAAAACTTTATATAACTGAATAAATCAAAAACAGCTATGTAACGATACGGCTCAGGCCCGCAGAGCTCCAATACCATCACCCTTCCTGCAAAATGAGGGGCATACATTAAGCAACTTCCACTGAGCCACCAGTCAGTGGAATGCTTCTCAAAAACCTTGTAGCAGAATTCATATTTTACCTTAATATAGCGAGTTATCAATTATATTTTACACTACAGTGCATTTGAGAAACAGGTCCCAGAAGAAATTGTAGAAAAGGCAACACTGCATTAAAAATCTGCAGAATGTGTAAGAAAAAGAAACTACTGAGGTTTAAAAAAACCCTGAATTTTCAGTGTGAAGGACATCTCACCCAGGACCTCCTCCAGTCAAAATGCTCTTCAGAGCTGAAGCATTCTGAAAAAACTGAGCACAGCAGTTTTATATAAAAGCTAAAATAAATGCTTCTGTATAACAGAGATTGTACGTTCAACAGAAATGAAAGCAAGTGCCAATACCAACAAATTTAAAGTGCCATCACTGCTTTCTAAGACTTAAAAGAGATTAAAACACACCCATTTTGTCTTGTCAAACCTTCCCAGCTGTCCAAATTATTATTACAGCTCAATAATTGGCCTCATCTTTTCTTTTATACAGATATTTGGCATTAAGCAGGCCTGTACGCCCTCAAAAGCCATGGACACTTGAACTGTAGTAGTGTTTCAGTCTCTTACTACTGCCAAATGCTCGTTATAGTTTACGCTTTTTCCCATTAGCGTCAAAAATCAATTACCCCTGAAGAATTGACAGGAAAAAGTAAAGAAGTGTCTTTGTTCCCAGTCTTTTATAATACCTGTACAGTTCTGGGAGAAATCCACAGTAAGTGTCAGTCAGGTATATCTATGCAGAGTTTAGGGGGAGGTTCAAAATATCTCCCAGGACTTGGCATGATTTCCACCTCTTTGTGGAGGAACATGGGAGTGATTTTAAGAGGTTCAGGAGCAGAAGGTATCTCTTCAAATGTCTCAGAGTCGTCATGCTGTAGGTTGTAAGAGATGTTGCCGTACTCTCGCAGGAAGGGTAAGAGCTCCAACAGGAAGAGGCAGAAGTCTTTGCGGATGCCAAACCACCCTGTTGAAAGAAAGACAGCTTTATCATGAATTAGAACAACAATACTGTGTTATTTGCAGGGATAATAGTTATAATTCTGTAAATAACAGAACAGTACAACTAAGTCAATATGTTTAGGTAATAACAAACTAAATGATTATATATAATTTACGCACAGTGATTCCCGCCCTTCTGTCTGAAGGTGGTAGTCATGAGAGTGATCAGTGAGACCCACAAAGGCACAAACACAGACACATAACTCAGAGTGTTTTGCTTATCCAGCTTATAAACCAGCAAGATCTGAGGAAAACAACAAAGAGGGAAAAAACTATGAATTCACACTGAAGGCAATCACAGACAGTCAGTTCAGTACAATGCACCTAGAGTTCTGAGAGGATGTCTGATGATGAAGTTTTAGTTTATTTATTGAATGGAGTCCAGAATCGGAAGCACTAGGGCCATCAAACCCAATCAGGCTGCACTCTAAAGAATAGTATAAACATGCCCCGTTACTGAGCAGCATCAGCTTTAACCAAGATGTATCCCTTGCTTGATTTGGTAAATCTAATTTGGTGAAATTTGTTGAAATTGATTACTATGAAGCTTTTAAACGCTGACTGCTAAATTAGTACAACTGAGTGACTAAAAGAAATCCAACGACTTTGCTCAGGGTTACTAAATTACCAGCAAAACTGCCTTGTATATAACTTGCCCTTTGTTAGAAAAAAACAATACACATCCATGAAAAATGAGGGCTGATTCAGCCAGAGTGATTATCTGAATCCAAGCATTATCATACTGCCTGGAATTTAAATTTACAGATTAATGTCTTCCAGTTCAGTCCTCAGTTACCCCATATGGTGCATACCAGCTCCTGATAGATGGACCAAGGAACCATATATGCAAAATGTGAACTGTGGAGGACACCAAGGACTGTAATTGGAAAACTTGACTGAGCAGACAAACCTAAGAGCAAATTACTCAGATATTCAAATTCAGAAGATAAATAGACCTCAAAGGTGAGGAGTGGCACCACAATGGTCATCCAGCTCACAGCCACAGTGACGTAGGTGCGACGTTGCTCTGCAATGATTTCCATGGAGCGGAGAAAGAGCATAGACCACACAATATAGTACAGCACCACTAGACAGAGGAAAGACATGAGGACCCACAGCGGCACACACACCACCTACACATAACAGAAACATGCAATGAATAATTCTAAATCATTCAGCATACCAAAGAAAAGCAGTATGCTAAGAAACAATTCACAGATTTTTTGAATGTTATATTTCTTAGGAAAAAAAAAACATTAAAGACAGTACTCAAAGTTACTTACAAAATAGCTGCGAACATGTGATTATTTACATTAAGCTATAAGACAGTGAGGCATGCATGTGGTTTTAACACTTTTGTTTCTCTCTGTTTGCTTAGGCTGCTGTTTTATGAACCACTAATCCGTGTTGCTCCTACTAGAGGAGAGGCAGGACTTACAAAGCGCCTTTATTTGAATCCAGGAATTTTCTTTGTCTTCCATTAAACTAGCTGTAGAAAACTCTGAGCAGGACGTTGATATCCACTGTCATCATTTAATATGAAATGACACTTGTGTACTTTAACTGTTATAATAGTGAATTGTCTTGATCAATTTGGTAGTGTATAATGTTCAGTGTCTACAAGCCTAAAACGAAAAAGTCTAAAAGGATGGTCTTACCAGCCAGGACCAACCGATGATTTTATCCAACTTTAAGGCAATGAAAATGAATTGGAGAATATTGACTGAACACATAATCTCCAACTGAGAGAGAGAGAGAGAGAGAGAGAGAGAGAGAGAGAGAGAGAGAATTACAAGTCCATATCACATTGCTAAAAAAGTGTGACACATATGCGGTACAGATTCTAACGTACAATACATATATTAGTACATGAGTTAGAATTGTGCAAGGAAAAAGTTTCATTGCTAAAAACAATGGGATCCAAATGTGCATTGAAATACACTCATCAGACATAACAAATTATATCGGACTGATTTTACTGGAGGAGCTGAGAAAGACATGAGGACACAAGACAGATGCCTTATTCTTGTTGGACTAGTAGGCAAAATGTTAGTGATAAGCTTTGTTGAAAACTTATAATAAGGTTTTTGAGAGTTAAGACCGATTTACACTTCTGCAGTTGAATTGACAAAGAGCCTACGCCATAGGCTACGCAAGGGCCCTATACCATTGTGAGCGTTTATATTCTGCGTCGCTCTGCAGTTGCACCACTAGGGCTGAATCTCAAACATCTTCCTCTACACTACATAGTACACAATGCAGTTGTGTAGAAGCATTAGTTTTACAGTCTCTATAGTGTAGAGAAAAGGAGTTTATGTTCCTGTACTTCTTCGGTGCCACATAAACAATGTCCGTCTAACTACTGACCAATACAGTTGTTGCTGTCTGCATTGATGTGATGTGTAGTTACATTTCTAGACAGGTGAGCATAAACGTATTGCCTACAGCATAGGTTCCACACAGAAATATAAATTGGGTTATACTAATGAATGAGGGCCACTGGTAGCTCCTGCTAACTTTAGCCAGATTAGCTCATTTTAAGCCTTAGACATATATTCAGGTAATAAGTGCTTTTCTCTCTGTTGCTGTGTGGTTAAAATGGTTAGAGTATCACAAAACTACCTTTATGCTTGTAATAACACTGCCCAGTGTGTGATGTAGCATTTGATTTGATTATACACATTCCCCAGGCTCAGCACTGAGGTAGTGTTTATCACTAGAAGCCCGAGAGCTGGTCATGACTGATGTGAGTATCCCTCAATACAGAAGTGGTGCGAGTGAGTTGATTTCATGACAGTAATATAAACATGAATTTAACTCAGCAACAGGTAAGTGGACCCGATGTGACAAAAAAGCATATTCCTAAATAGTATTCCTTTAAGCTGGCCTCACTCTCAGGATTCTGCCAGTTGTATTCTGACTGGCTGTCCAAATACGCAAACATGACCTATCACAATTCAGTTATTTTGGCATGTCTTTCAATTAATGTCAAACCAGTACCAGAGATATGCCAAAATAGCAGACTTGTGATTGGTCCTTTTGCATATCAGCCACATTTCTTTCCCTGCAGTAGTAGTCAGTTATTGTCCACATTAAGTGGTGAGAATTGTAAGAATAGGTCAGTAGAGCTGAGGAAATTGACAATGAGTGTAGAAAATGGCAATTTTAATGTTTTGGCTGATTAGGATATATCTCAGTCAAAAGAATTTTCAAACAAGAAAATGTTTAATAACAAATGTATAATAAGTGTGTAATAATATGGATATTTGATTATAAATGTACTGTCATTTCTTCGTCACGTAATAATATAATTTTGATGTAGAATCTGAAAATTATATATTTTTTCAAGGTCAGGAAATCAAATACAGGTACAGGAAATACATTTACTGCTAGCAGTGGAAAACACCCTATGAGATCCTCTATTTTGTAACAAAATGTCATAGCTTGTTGCTTTTGCTGCAATCTAACAGCCATGAATAAAAAATGTTGTTGTATATGTGGCTCTGTGTTTGAGCTGTCAGACATCTGTGGACGGTCCTAAGAGCACAGTATATATCTTTTGGATGCACAGCTACCAAAATGATTTAATTAAAATAAATAATTCGTTAAAAAATATGGATACTCCATAATTGAGGAGGCATTTAACATCTTTATTGAGCTAGCTATTTCTCTCACTTATTCAAAGTTCAGTACTTAGTTTGATGTATATTATACTTCAAATTAAATACTACTGTGTAATCATAACAACCCTAATTCCTAGGTCACAAATTTACATTTGTGAATTGACCATATCAGGAAGTTATTTTATTTTGTCTTTTTTTTTTTTTTTTCTTCACTGAAACACAAATTGAATTCATTCTCAGATGGACTCATTAGCGGCTGCTGTACAAACTTCAAAGTGAATGCAAGATCATGTGCACAATACCATCAACGCAAATGAGGGAAATAATTGCTCAGAAATACTTAACATTTAAAAGCATCAATATTCTCTCAAGTGGTTATACACAAAACAAAATTTATAATGAAAAACTACAAAAGATGCAAACTGGAAGGAGTTTCTTTAGTTATATTATGGACCCCACTGTATCTATTAAGCAGTGTGTTTGCATGTGTGTTCTTGTTTCACACCTCCAGTGACCTGTCATGACGGAATCCCCACACGCAAGCTGCCACTGACAGAGGTGAGACAAAGAAGAGAGGCATGAAGATCAGCAGCCAGTTAGGGTCAGATACGTTCCTCTCAGTCGTGTCACATACGAGCACTTCAAACATCAGCAGAAGAATGTGAATGCCCACTGCTATCAGCATGGCTTTGAACTCCACACAAGTCTCACCCTCCACTCTAAATACAAACACAAACACAGACTAATAGTAATAAAGTGGAACTATATAAGAATTTGAAATTAAGTTATTACAGTAGGAAAAGATATTTATGATACTGGATTATATGACACCTAAAGGAAGTTACTGATCTGTAACACACCTGCATCGGGGGTTGTGAGCCCACACACAAGTGCCAACAGAGGCACCGATGACAACCGTGAGCTTCCACAGCCAGATGGGAGTGAACACAGCCCAGCAGCTCCACTGGATAACTCCATCCAGCTTCAGAGCCAGCAACACGGAGAACAACAACAACGAGGCATAAATGAGGAATTTGCTAAAGGACAGACAGAGATAGCATGCATACATTATTTGTTTATATATTTATTTATTTATATTCTTATTTGTACAGTGTAGTACTGTGTCAGTATGACACTGGAGTCATTTAACAAAAGTGGTTGGTTGGATACATTGCTAAATGCATCAAATAAGATTCTGTCAGTAACTACTGTGACTGCTCAGGGGGTGGGTGGCGACCATGGTGGTCCCCCTTGAGGAACTGGTCAGTAATATGTCTATCTGGTAAGGTTCGCTAGCTGAAGATTTCTTGTATTATTCTATGAAGGCTTTATTTAAAAGTAATCTCTACAATAATCTGGTATTACACCACAATCAATCTTTTTATTAAAAATGTGTGACATTATTTATTAGTGACACATTACGTGTATATGAACTGTATTCTGACCTCGTCCCCGTGCTGTGGAGAAGCCTCTCGCTGCAGCCTGTAGGAAGGCGGAGTTGGACATCCAACCCCGCCCACATCCAACCCCGCCCTCTCACCACGTCAGAAGCCACACCCGTGGCCTAGTGATTTTCTATGTCCCAAATGGTGCTCTAGTCACTATATACCACACTATTTTAAGGTAGTGTCCGAAATTGTTCCCTACCCTCGTGAATTCGAACACAGCTCACGCTCGCGCCCTAAAAACTCTCAAACAGAACGTTTTTACGGAAAAAGTAACAGCGCACGTTATGTCGGTGAGTAAAAACATTTAGTTTGTAAGTATAATTACAAAGCTCGTTGTTGTCAGTGTTTTTGCTAGATACACGAACACGTTATAAATACGTTATTTCAGTATGTACTAGTAGGGTCATAGATAAATACACGAATATTCAACTGCGGCACGCGTGTTGTGTGATTGATTTAGCCAAATAAGTAACAGAGTTACTGATATTTAATTACACAAAGAAAAAACTTGAGACAAGACTAACAAGACTTTTGACTTAAAGAAAAGCTCACAAATGTAGTTACAATGAACATGAATATCACAGATAAACTGTAATCTCCTTTTATGTTTTATTGTTTTATTTTTTTCAGCATCCAGCCCACGTTCAGGCCACATTTGACCCTTCAATGTTCAATGTTCTCAGCTGTATCTATGGGATGTTTCAGTATGCACTCTACATGGCCCTTGATTGGCCTTTTGACTTCAGTCAGGTGATTACTTCAGATTAGGACTTTTTTGAGGATACATTTCCAGTAAAGCTTTAAACTGCATTCTAAACTTTGTCATTTGTCCGTTAGAGTGACACCCCACAGCTCCGTAGGTGGTGGTGCCGGTTACTGTCACCTGCAAGGTATATACACCTGTTACTGAAACAAAAATATTTACATACACATGCAGCTTTCTCTCAGACACATTGTACATTGTACTGTGATGTTTTACATTTTGGAGAGACCACTTGTTAAAGTCGTTGTATTGAGTTATTTAAATTGGTTTTGTTTGATTGGTTTATTGCAAACAACGTAATGTTTGTAAATGTAGCTGATAAACCTAATTTTCTATTATCTTACATCATTGATATTCCAGCTGTATTTTAGAACGGTGAGCTCTAATGTACAAGGAAAGGCCAGTAAACAGAAGAAGGGAAAGACTGAGGAGCTTTCAGGGTCTGATGGTTTATTTGAATTTATAAGGACACATGTCAGTGTGTAACTAGTGTGACTTAAAGCAGTTATTTATAGCATCTGATGAGCTCAAATTAGACATGGTCCATTGTTAAATAGTATTTATATTAATTTCAGTCTGGATTTCACCTTGTTTTTTTCTGTTAACAGTAAAGGAGACAGAATGTTTACCGTCTCCATTGAGCAGGTGTTTATTATGTGTCTGTTCTTGAAGCTGAACTGGGCATTTCAACTTTCATTTTGCTTAATGTGCAATAGAATTCACAAATGAGAAAACTGGGGTTTGTTTTAATAAATGAATTGGAATGTAGGTTCTGTGGTAAATTTACATTTAGCTTTTTTGTTTTACTAAATTTAAATACACTGTAAAACAATATCTGCATTCTTCTATAATGTCTTCAACAGATGCCCCTCACGGTCCTGGAGCAGATTCTATTAGAGGTCGTCCTGGAAGAGGGGGACCAAGCTTTTTTAAAGCTCTCCCTGGTGTGTTGCCTCTTCCAGGACACTGTTGAAAGACAGTCATTCCGGGCCTAAGCACATTTTCAGTGGTTTGACAGTGAGTATAAAGTGCATTATTGTGTTTCAGTAAACTTTATTTTAAGATGTTTGTACTCCTTATAAGAAGAGGTGGTAATCTCTATTAATTCTCAAATTCGACACATACAGCTGTTGTGACTTGGAAACTCTACAGCACTGAATACAAACAACAGTTTCACACAGTGTATGGACTGGAGCGCTGCCTGTGCTGTAGAGGGACATATAAAGACTGTTTACCGGGTTTGTGTACAGCGTATGAAGTTTGAGAATTGTTTCTTTTGCCAGTGGTTGCAAAAAAGTTGACAAATAAATGTTTTATGATCAGAAGATTTTGTTGGAATTTTGCAGTCAAAAGCAGTGTTGCTGGCTTTGATAATAATAATAATAATAATAAAATAAATACATTTTAATTATACAGCATTTTTCAAGGCCTCAAAGCATTGTGCATGCGTTACGATACAGAGTACAAAGAACATCAAAAGACAGACAAGATAAGGAAGTAAAATAAGAGAACATATTAAAAGTATGCTTCTGTTTATTATTTGTTGTCCACAGGCTGCTTTGGGCATGGGAGACATGGGGAACTTGTGGGGTATCACAGCAAGGACATGCATCCTGGGTTCTGCAGCCCATTCTGCCAACAAGTTTATGAAGATTTGTGTGTGTGTGTGTGTGTGTGTGTGTGTATATATAGATATATATAAAAAATGTTGTAAAGACTTGAAAATAAAAAAATAAAACTACTGTGCCAGTTTTTCCTTGTCTTTAATACAGACTGCACACTTGTGACTTAACCACATTTTAGAGTTCTACATGCCACTGCCAATAAGGATATTCTATTTGACTATATTTCAAGCAACCGCGACTATAGGGAGTTGTGAATGGAGTGCTAAGTTGTGTAATGTGTTTCTCTTTCTTCTTATTGAAACCAATCCTGCACGACTGGACATCTGAACATGTATTATATATTTTATTGCAGCATTTTATTCACTTGGACATATGGAATATTGTCATTAGCATCATTATCTCTTTAGTTTTTACTTTTATTTCACAGCCTGGCTAATTACCCTTAGACATCTCTAACCACTCACAGGCAGTAATTATTAATCATTATGAAATAAGTGGTACCTCTAATATGTGTGAATACTTATTTGTCTGAACCTCTAAACACAGACGTTTAAATACATATGAAAATGGTATAAGCTTCTAATAAATTGTATGCAGACAAATAGCATCACCTATGGAAATCTGTGTGTTCTTAAAATGAGAAGATGTTCATGACCAGGCAGCGATGCTTATATTTTCAAGGCACTGTACACTTATTAGCACTGGATTTTATTATTGTTTTGCAGTCAGCTGTGCACTACATACACTACATAACAATCCACCATGTCATAGTTGGCATATCATCACCACTCGTTGTGGCCGAGAATAACCATTACGAATAATAAAATTAACGATTTTTGGGACAAGATATTAACTGAATGGAGAACAGTATTGTAATGAATCCTGAACGATATCCTCCGTTCACCCTACCATTCATAATAATAGTCTGCCAACCACTGACAACAACGACAAAAGTTAATTCAAATCAGGTATAAATCAGGTAATCTTTTTAACAGATGCCCTCAGCGGAAAAACAAAAAAGCACCTGAACAGTGTAATAATTAATAAAAGACGTATATGCGTATTTAATGTGCTACTCAGTGTCGCTAAACATGTCTGCGTTCAAGTGCCACACAGTGCTTATTGAACACGTCAGAATTAGAAGGCGTGGCTGGATGTGGGCGGAGTTGGATGTGGGAGGAGTTGGATGTCCAACCCCGCCTTCCTACAGGCTGCAGCGAGACATACTTGGTGCTGTGCCTCGTTAATAAAAAGTGTCAAGGTTGCAACATTCAAAACATTAAAGTGAATGGGCGTGGCTAACGAATCGGATATGTGTAAATTATTTAGAAATACTGACTACAAATAAGAAATGTATTAAAAATGCCGTGTTTACAGAGCTATGTTTTATCACACCGAGGCGTGGAACGGCGCATGCTTAACTTCAGCAGTTTACACTAGGGTTATAAACCCTCTTCAACAAAAATTTGGGGAGACTTTAAACATATCGCCATTTAAAACTCTCAACTTTAAACCAATCAATTGATTCATACCATTTTGTTACAAACAAACGAATAATTGTGTTATGCAGAGAATAGACGGTTTACTCTGTGTGCTAACGGTAACGTTAGACCTTATTTTTAAGTGACTTAAAACTTCTTTTACAGCAGTTTCTTAGAGCAGTGCTCGTTTCGGTGTCACTGGTCACTGTTCAAAGGTAAAACCTCACTAAATGTGTAACTTGAGTCAGAGCTCGGAGCTCATCGAACAGAAAGTGAAATGTAATTACTGCGTTAGCTTTAAGGCTAACTCGCCTAAACCTGAGCTGCAAGTTCCACTTACCTGGCGTTAAAATCCTGAAACAGTCCTCTTAGATTCATGATAAAAAAATACCAGCATGTATTAATTTACTCCATCGCTGCTAAAGTTAAGCCCGGTTCACTAACAGCAGAGACATCACACACAGCGACTTCTTCAGCTCAGAGGCTGAAGCCACTCCACTGTTTCCGCCGAGGAACGCGGCCCAAACCGCGAACAAATTAAAAGTCTCTGCTCTTTTATCTTGTCGTCCACTTTCCTGTCATTTTTATACCAGTTTACAAGCATTTGTATGTTACCATGTTACAATGGAAGTGTTTTATAACCGATTTATGAAACCGGTAATTAATTAGGTTATAAAAAATTCCATTAATAGTAATAAATGACTAAAGAGAGACCACATTAATTTGTAGCTTTCTGTTAAAAGTGCGGTCTTCTCCAACAGTCAGATTAATCAAATAGCTGGTCATCCCTCTTTTATTTGAGATTATTTAACAGCTTTCTCATGTGTCCCACTTCCTCTGAGACACATGGTGTCAGCCACTGCTTCTTTCCAAACAACACCGGACGGCTCTTCATGTTTGGAGGAGAATGCTACACGTCTTGGTGTATTATATTAGCTAACCGTTGTTGTGGTTTCCAAAGCCTGTGTTTTCCTTTTGAGACAGTGTTTGCAACGTCATCGGTTACATTTTGTTAGGAAAATGTAGTGGAAAAATCTACCAGCTGCCAAACCACAAGTACACCCAAGCAGAGTCTAGTAGAGTAGGTACCATGCAAAACAAGTGGTAATAGACTCCTAAATTAATCATAAACTAAGCCATTCATAATTTATATATATATATATATACACACTAATTTAATACTGTAATGTAGTGCCGTTTTATCTAGCCATTGGCCACACATTCATATTTTTTTATATTATTTAGTAACAAGTTACACAACTTTAATCAAGTATTTGTGGTTTATTTTTTATATTGAGGGGGAAAACAATACATGTTCTTCATATATTTACAAAGTATGTAAAGGATACATTAAACAATATGCTATATCTTCCAAAATGAAAACGTAACTTCAAGTAAAGAGTGGGATAAAAAAAAATAATAATAACTTGGTCCAAAACTATTTCAAATAGGACAGTCAGTGCAAAACACATTTGGTTTTGTACTTTTCAGATGTGTTTCAGCTTACACTGCTGAAAGGTGCTTTGTACTATAAAAATTCAATAAAAACACATCAACATAAATAGGGCTTTGCAAATGAGCCATACATTGAGACTCTTGCACAGATGCAATGGAAATAATTTAAATGTATTACATACACACTTAAAAATTATGGTTCTACAAGGGTTCTTTAAAGAAAATGGTTCTATATGGAACCATGAACACTTATGCATGATTAAAGGGTTCTTTGCTTCATGGAGGGGTTCTTCAGATTGATGGAGAATGTGCTACAGGTGGTTCTATACAGCTCCTTTTAGAGAAGGGTTCTATAAGGGAACCAAAAATGTTTCTTATATTGTTACAAGCTTGAAAACTTGGATCATGCAAAATGTTCTTCATGTGTTCAGTGTTCTATATAGACCCATATCCTTTAATAAAAAACACTTGAAGAACCATAATGTTTAAGAGTATACTTGCTACACAAAACAAAGCTTTGTGCACACTAGAAAACAGTTTCAGCATAAAGCAACATTTACAACGATGCTAATACAGAACTGTAAACTATCAAATACTATGATAAATCTTTCTTGTATGGATTGTCAGTATTCCTCACACACACACACACACACACACACACACACACACAAATTATGCAGACACAGCTTTTGGCAGCTGATATCTTCATACGGCCATTAACAGAGACTTGTGTGCTGAAAATAAAAATAAATTTAAATAAAACACATACATACAAAAAAAAAAAAAAGAAAAAAAAAAACACAGAAGGTCTCAAAACGAGCAGAAATCTCTGCTCATCTCTGTACGTGTCTGTATTTGAGACTGGAAACAAAACATTACACTTGATGTATACACCAATCAGCCAAAACATTAAAGCCAACTCCTTGTTTCTAGACAGGTGAAGCAGCCATCTGTTCTGTCATTTAAGCACTAAAATATGGAAGGTGTTACCAATTAATATTAGTCAGGCATCATATGTTTCTAGCTTTAAACATCAGATGAAAATGGTTTAATTTAACTTAACATCCTATTAGTAAATGCTTCTTTCCAATTGAGATTTTCATTCATTCATTATCTGTAACCCTTATCCAGTTCAGGACGGCGGTGGGGGGGCGGCAGTCCTTCACAGGGCAACACACACGCACTCACACCTACGAACACTTTTGAGTCACCAGTCTACCTACCAATGTGTGTTTTTGGAGCGTGAGAGGAAACGGGAGCACCCGGAGGAAACCCACACAGACACAAGGAGAACACACCACACTCCTCACAGACAGTCACTCGGAGGAAACCCACACAGACACAGGGAGAACACACCACACTCCTCACAGACAGTCACCCGGAGGAAACCCACGGAGACACAGGGAGAACACACCACACTCCTCACAGACAGTCACTCGGAGGAAACCCACGCAGACACAGGGAGAACACACCACACTCCTCACAGACAGTCACCCGGAGGAAACCCACGCAGACACAGGGAGAACACACCACACTCCTCACAGACAGTCACTCGGAGGAAACCCACACAGACACAGGGAGAACACACCACACTCCTCACAGACAGTCACTCGGAGGAAACCCACGCAGACACAGGGAGAACACACCACACTCCTCACAGACAGTCACCCGGAGGAAACCCACGCAGACACAGGGAGAACACACCACACTCCTCACAGACAGTCACCCGGAGGAAACCCACACAGACACAAGGAGAACACACCACACTCCTCACAGACAGTCACTCTGAGGAAACCCACACAGACACAGGGAGAACACACCACACTCCTCACAGACAGTCACCTGGAGGAAACCCACGCAGACACAGGGAGAACACACCACACTCCTCAAAGACAGTCACCCGGAGGAAACCCACACAGACACAAGGAGAACACACCACACTCCTCACAGACAGTCACTCGGAGGAAACCCACACAGACACAGGGAGAACACACCACACTCCTCACAGTCAGTCACCTGGAGGAAACCCACACAGACACAGGGAGAACACACCACACTCCTCACAGACAGTCACCCGGAGGAAACCCACGCAGACACAGGGAGACCACACCACACTCCTCACAGACAGTCACCCGGAGGAAACCCACGCAGACACAGGGAGAACACACCACACTCCTCACAGACAGTCACCCAGAGGAAACCCACACAGACACAGGGAGAACACACCACACTCCTCACAGACAGTCACCCGGAGGAAACCCACGCAGACACAGGGAGAACACACCACACTCCTCACAGACAGTCACCCGGAGGAAACCCACGCAGACACAGGGAGAACACACCACACTCCTCACAGACAGTCACCCAGAGGAAACCCACAGACACAGGGAGAACACACCACACTCCTCACAGACAGTCACCCGGAGGAAACCCACGCAGACACAGGGAGAACACACCACACTCCTCACAGACAGTCACCCGGAGCTGGACGCAAACCCACAACCTCCAGGTCCCTGGAGCTGTTTAACTGCGACACCTACCTGCTGTGCCACCGCGCCGCCCTCCATTTTGTTTTTATTTATTTTTAAATATATTATTTTTTGTTTTAATTTCTTTCTTTATTTATGTAGTTAATAGCACTATTTTAAATTATTATTTTTTTACAATGTTTTTCTTGCTATATAACGATTATAGTTATTATAAATACTGTTATGCTCATAGATGTTCTTTGTAGTCCATCTGTTGCTCTGCATATCTTGACTTTATTACTTCTTTAAAAGTCAAGATCCACCCTAGGAGGACCACCACAGAGCAGGTCTTATTTGGGAGGTGCCTTCTCCATCTCTTTTTTTTATTTCTTTTTACATTAATACTGTTCCCACTAATTGGTCACTGTTTAAAACACAGCTCCATTGTTGTCAGAGACATTAGTTCTTGTACATTTGTTTGTTAGTCATCAACCAATTCTTAATCAGTTTTTTCCGAGGACTATGCCCATAGCACCCTGTTAGCTGTTCTTAGTCAGCAATCCCACTGAGCTGTTTGAAAACCCCAGCAGCAATGCTGTGTCTGATCCACTTTTGCCAGCGCAACATTAACTAACAATGAACACATCTGTGTCACTGCATTGCTGAGAATGAGCCAACATTAAAAAACCCTGCTCTGTGTGGGTCCTGATCATAGAACAACAGAATGAAATAGGCTTAGGATCTATGCAGTACAACTCTATGACATGCGGTACGGATATAATGGACCACAAGTGTTGAAACAATGAGGTCATTAAATGCTTAGGCTTATCGGTGTATATATAAATTCCATTCATAAATTCTCTTTACTACAAGGCTTGTCTAATTGAGATAAGGAAAAGATTACTCAACACTTAGGAAAAAACATCCTTCAAGAAACCTAGCTTCTTCTGAAGTTTCAATGAAGTGACAGAAAATGATCTGAAGACAGGAAAAGAAAAAACAAAACAAAACACAATACTCTCCATCTCTAAAGATTCTCTGTCCCATACTCTAAAAGGGTTAAATAATGTATTTAATGCTTTATTAGGAACAAGAGCAGCCTCTGTCTTTGAATTGAAATTTTAAGGATTCAAGTTTAGTATTCAAACTTTGTCAGCAAAACAATGCAACAGGAAATGTTTTATAAGAAGAAAACATATACATGTTACCAAACACCGCTTTGTGTCTGAGACTACATTTAACACTAGCTGAGTAGAAGAGTGGCTCTTAGTGAACTAGTTCCAACTGGCTGGCAGAGAAGGGCAGTACGCCACTCACATAGTAAGCAATGCCCAGAGAGAGTAGAGCAATTACCACTAAGAGCAGGAGTACCCTCCAGAAGCCCAGATCCTCCACAAACTCCTGCCAGGTGGATCGAAAGCTGGACAGTACACCCTCACTGTTCTGCAAGTTGGGGTTCAGCAGTGAGTGGCTCTCCATAGCACTAGGAATCAAGGATTAGCATTAATCAATGAATATGGAAGAGAAACAGCATTTGCTGAAGCTGCAGGAGTACAAAGAATTTCAGGTTATAAGAATGCTTAAGAAAAAATTCACAATAGAGTGAGTGCTGTAAAATGAGCTATTGGCACTGGTTTAATGTGGCCTCAGCTGAGTGTTGAAGATCAGTACAATAGTACCAATATCTCAGCTTACAGCAAACACCTTGAGTGTATTATTGTGATAATACCACCATTCCTTTATTTCTGTTTATTGATCATTTTAAGATAAAGGGGCCACAAAATTTTGATACAACTGATGAAAACATTCCGTTTGTTTTGTAATATTTAATGTAAATGTGTGTTTGCGAATGTTAACAAACATGGCAAATGCATTTAATTAATTTAAATAACTGCTAGCAGTTACAGTAACTGTGACTATATTCAGATGTTCCCAGGAAATAATCTTTCTATGAGAAGATTAATAAAGCAGGATATGGTTTGATTTATAGCTTGGGCAGAAACACCACACTTTAGCATTAAAAAACCTTAAGGAAGATTCCATATGCTGCATGAGCCTATATTTACATTTACATTTATGCATTTGGCAGATGCTTTCATCCAAAGCGACTTACAAAAGAGGATCTAACATTCAAACTACAGCACGATTTATACAAATTACCTTACACTGAGTGCAATACGCAGGAAGTAATAAGTGCATTAAAGAAAGACTTTCAGTGCAAAAGATACTCTCGGAATAGCTGGGTCTTCAATGATTTCTTGAATGCGGAGAGGGTTTCTGTTGCTCTGATGGTGCTGGGAAGCTCGTTCCACCAGCGTGGTACCAGAGATGAGAATAGCCTCGACTGACCTGTACGGGGGGTTGGTCGTGTTAGTTGGCGCTCCTTTGAGGAACGGAGAGGGCGGGCGCTAACGTATGGTTTTAAGAGTCTATTGAGGGAGATGGGAGCAGAGCCAGTGAATACTCTGAAGGCCATCATTAGTGATTTAAATCTGATGCGAGCAGCTAAGGGTAGCCAATGCAGCTCAACTAATAGTACATCTCTAACATGAAAAGATTTCTATGTCGCTCCAGATATGAACATCTGCCAAATGCCTTAAATGTAAATGTGGCTCTAACACAAATGTGGGATAATTTGAACAAGGCATTAAGTCAACCAGACAAAATTCACAACAACCTGGGTCCATCCCACTTACCTCTCACTCTCAGCCATCTGCATAGTCTCTAGTTTGGAGTGGGCCCCTCTGTTGAATCCTTTCACCTCCTGCTCCTCCAGACCCTCCAGCAGTCGAATAGCATCTTTATTCACCCCTCGCCGCTTTGCCAGAACCAGAGGAGTTGACCCATTATGATTACTGCTCAAATACAAGACGACATGTATTCATGTCTTCAATAGTAGATCTTTAAACACAGGAACACTATGTCATTGACAAGCTATAGTTATGTGAGTTGCTCTCCTTCTTGTGAACACAATGTATTCTTTCATTCATTCATTATCTGTAACCGCTTATCCAATTCAGGGCCGTGGTGGGTCCAGAGCCCACCCGGAATCATTGGGCGCAAGGACACCTACGGACACTTTTTTGAGTCGCCAATCCACCTACCAACATGTGTTTTTGGAACTGTGGGAGGAAACCCATGCGGACACGGGGAGAACACACCAACTCCTCACAGACAGTCACCCGGAGCAGGAATCGAACCCACAACCTCCAGGTCCCTGGAGCTGTGTGACGGCGACACCTACCTGCTGCTCCACCGTGCCGCCCTACAATGTATTCTTTAAGATCTAAATTAACTTTTAAAAGGCATTCAATAAGACCATTCTAATCATCTCACCAGATGTCGATCTTGAGACCATTGGAGACAAGGAACTGAATGGTGTCTACATGTCCACACAGATGCAGAGCAGTGTTGCCTTGGTAATCCGTGGCCAGCAGGTCAGCTCCAAACTTGTGCAAGAAGCGGCAGATCTCCACATTGCCTCGAGCTGCTGCTAAGTGAAGGCCAGTGCGGCCACGGTTATCACGAATGTTGGGGTCACAACCAGTCTCCAGGAGGCGCTTGGCAAATGCCAGGTCTCCATCAATACAGGCCTGCAGTAATGGTACGCTGGTCTGCGACGAATCATTGATGAAGACATATGACATGTCCGAGTGGGTCTCTGAAAATTCCAGCGTACCTAACCAATGTGAATGATGTGGATTAGAACTGCTATATGACAAGACACTTAAACATTATTTGTAAAAGTGCAACTTTCAAAAAACAAAAAACGCAACTTTAATTTCATGCATTACTCACTGCAGTCTTCAAATGTAAGTGGGAAAATTTGAAACAAAATGCCAGAGGTTGGTAGATAATTTTACCACATTACATTCAGCTTTTACATTTAAGTCCAAAAAAAAAAAAAAAATAATAATAAAAAAAAACATAGGCACTTTGCCATCCTTCTTTGAGAGAACAGGAAAAGCCCTGGGGTTTTTTAATTGCATTTAATTTGATGAGGCGCAGGGTGTCATCAATTAATGTCATCTTAAAAAGAAAGATCCAAGTGTCTTTTCCTGTGGATTATGGTGTGTGCTTGTTTCTGTTAACTTCACACAACCAGCATCTTCAGTAAAATCTACATCTTCTGTAGCTAGATGCTTCCAAAATAAATACACTGAAGCCACACCGTTCATTTAAATGAGCTGATATTTATGATCCTGTGTTACCTTTTTATTTGCTTAGTTAAACTACTTATTCAGTGCTTGATCACGGCGGTTAAAACAGAAGAGAGTTCATTTACATGTGTCTCTCAGAAAAATCGGCATAATGAAAATTTTGAGATAAAATACATTTTCAAATGTTTAAATGACTGCTTATAGGGGGATGGACAGATAAAAGATGAGGATATGAGCAGTAAAATGTTGGGTGCACTGCCTTAGCATCAAGCTGTTTGTGTGTCTTTCAAGCTCTAAATTGCTTTATGTAGAAATAGCCACGTTGTTCCCAAATTAACAAGAGTTCACTAATTTCACTAAGTGTTCTGAATAACTGGAAACATTTCGTGATGATAACGGTGAAAGTGCTCCATTCAGTAAAAGCCCCAGGGAACCCACCAGCTGCTCTTCGCCAGACTCTAACCCATTTAGCAGGTTAAACTACCAAACAAAGCTAAACAAATTCATAAAAGACTATCAGCAGTAACTCTACTGTTGTGGCGCAAGGAAGTTATTTAGCTACCTGTTTAAATGCTCCAAAACAGAAGAGAAAAATAATATTCCGCTCAGTGTCGCAGGAGGTTTGTTTATTTTAGCGCTGAAGATACTGCAGTATCTCGGCACCATACCATCACACTGCCATCTGTCGAGCTGGAGGATTAACACTATGGAATCAAAAAAGGGTCAAAAAGATTTTGAGCTTGTGAAACAATACTCACAATTGTAACGGAATTTGTGACTGTGTTTGAGCCACTGCATACACCTAAAATTTAAATCCACAAATGTATTGGAATGCACAAATTTAAAACAACAACAACTATAATAATAATAATAATAATAATTTAAATTCACAAATGTGAAAAAAATATTTGTAATGTATAGAAATAATTTTTAAATGTGCAAAAAGATTTGCATTTGTAAATCAAAGGTGTAAATCAGTACCTCTCTCAAACGGCTTAAAATGTGCCAGAGTAAACATTTCTGAGGTTCCAAATGTGACAGTGGAAGTTTTTAAATGTGGTGGAAAAAATACATACATTCACCTTAAAAAATACATTTAAATAAATATACATTTAAAGCTGCTCTAAGATATTCAGTTAAAACACTTTATTATACCCCAAGGGCGTAGTGAACAAAAACATGGTTTTGATATGTGACAGGACCAAATCTGTCAGCTTCTGCCGCATCATGCTTTCCTTAAGCCATTGGTTGATAATAGACAGGTATTTCAGGGTGAGATTTCAGACTTTTGATTGGCTAATGCAAGAAATGACTGCCAGTATTTCCGCCTACCCATTACACCCATTTGTTCTCCGGGATGTTTTATGATTGGCTGATGCAATAATGTTTTACAGTATCTCTGCCCATTCATTACACCCATTTGTTCTCCAGGCGGCAAACACACATACAATACTGGAACATTAGAGTTTTACTGTCCTTCTTTTCTGCCATGAGTCACCTGAAATAAAGCCTGAAATATTCATTCAAGACTCAGAGCTGTTCAGACAATGACAGAATGTTATCATTACACTCATGTCTGACTTGATTGCTTTGATTTTAATTAATTAATTAATATTATTATTATTATTTAGCTGCTCTTACTAGTAATACTACTTTTCCATAAATATGGATTCATGTTAATGCACACCTTTAAACAATTCTACTTAAACTACTAATGAACAGTGATATTTAGACTTAAAGACAATTGTCAATCATAGATGAGTCTAGCTAAGTGTGCACTGTTTATGTTCCCTCAGCTTTTATGCACACACAGTTCATTCTTTAATTTTTCATAAGTGTTATGTCAGTTTATGTAAAATGGCATGAAAGACGCAAATTAACCTAGAAGATCGAGGCATTTAGACACAGAAAATGTGATGTGATTATTTATTTGCATTTAAGGGTAGATAAATACGTAATGGGCCACATGAAGCTGTCTGGGACGTTAGAGGAAAACACTGCTTAGGAACTATTACTACAAATTCAGTAAATGACAGTTAAATAAGGAATTGTTCTTTAGGTTCAATACTTTATTTGATAAGGATCATAATTATTACACATTGTGTTCATTCTGGTTAAACAATTGCAATAATACTGGTAATGTATCTGTCCAGGTATGTGCTATTCCTAAATATTCCTAGATATTCCTGTGCGAAAGAGAAGTTGCACAACTAAACAAAATTCCCTCAAGTTGTGAAATTGTACATCAGAGGGTATCAGTGTCAATCTTTGAAAATAAAGAGAAATGCTAAAATATTCTAAAAGTTTTTCTATGAAATGTACAAGCCTAAAAAATCCATTGTTTTGCAAACTGAAATCAATTTGTTTACATACAAAAATTACACATGATACAAAAATGGAAAGTATGTACTCAAGGCTACCAAAGAGAGGTTAAGAGGCTTAGTGCATATAGTGGTTACATGGTATGATGACTCTTAAAGAGACTCAAAAACAAAGAAAAATCTGAAAATTGTTTTGATGTAAAAGAGTCCTCATAAAAAAGGCTTTCTTTCAGATTTGAACATTGAAATTTGTTTCAGGAACCAGAAGCAAAAGTGTTAAGCTTAAAAAAAAAAAATATTTACATGTCTGCAAAAAAAAATGGCATACTTTAAACAGTGTTGGACTGAGAATGTTGTATTTAATTAAAGGAGATTAAACTGTATTTAATTTGATGACACTTGGTAAGGCACCAATTAAAACCTGAGTCACACTATGTGACTGGATGTTCTGTAGATAAACCTCAAGCTCAGATCCCTCTGTGCTGAATGGGTTGGCCTGTATCTGACAAAACAGCAGTCAAAAAGGAGCCACATTACATACTGCAATTACTTTTAACCCATATATTATCTCAGGACAATACAATAAGCATAAATATATATGACTTTAAAAATATTTCAAACGTTAAGCACTAAGCATAACATCACTCAGAAAAGTGCTGGTGTGGCCCTCTGCCCAATGAAATTACAAACAAGAGAAAGTGGTTTGTTTTTTATTTACCAAGCAAGGCATCAAAATACCTTCCAAACTCAGGTCAGATTAATATTTGGTCATATGTCTATTTTATTAGGTAAGTTTTTAAACATATGCATTACACATGTTAGTGAATGATTCTTGAAAGAGTCATTGATATCTAGCTGCTTTCTGGAAAAAATAAAATAAAATCAATCATATAACAACAGTCAACATGTTGTACCATGTACATGTATTCTTGTTCTAGGTAAAAGCTGCTGTATTGAATATAAAAAAAAAAAAAAATAAAAATAACTGTGTTTCCTGCTCACTCCATCCAGTTACCTTCCTACATTCATGGACCATATCCACGCTAATGTAGTGTAATATGCCTTGGGGAGACAGGTGTATTGATCAGTCTACAGCCCCCAAAGTAGTTTGGGTGATCAGATTTATATCTGTATTAAACTCATCTGTGTGCATTGCACATGCACACTTATATTTGTGTATAGTATTTGGATATGCTATATACCAGCAGACGTAGCAGAGTTATGTACACCTGCAGTTGCACATTAATAGTTCAGTGCTGCCCGTTATGGATTTGGGACACTCTCTGAGGTAGCCATGACTATATAGGACAAAAATTAAAAACAGATAAAAACAATTTTTTTTTAGCACCAGATTTGATAAATCAAATCTCTTTTCATTGCAGGGGCTCTACTTGCACTTCCAAAGCATGACTTTGTAGAAGACACCATGAGAAGGGCTGAATAAAGTCAGTCAGTCAACATTTATTTCCGTCTGATGCATTTCTCTCCTTTTCTCTCTGTAGTCTCATCATTCATATGTTATTTAAAAGTCCTTTTCTCTTGAGTGTATTCGGGCTACAGGACCTTCATGCAGACCTGGCAGCGGCTGATGCGGGCACGGTACTGGTCACCTTTCAGCGTCTCTGACTCTGGACCTCGTACAAACTGCCTGTCCCGGTCTACTGTGGTCAGCCAGAAGCTGTGTTTGTTGTTGAAAAAAAAGCAGGTGCCTCTGGCTCCATTGCATTCAATGAAGGGGGTGGCACGGAAATCTTCTAAGCAGGACCCAGGAGACACAAGAGACTGTCCACCTCCCTCTGCACCTGCAGCCGTATGCTGACCACAAACAAACAAATACATATTAGCAAACAGTTTAATAAAAACAAATTCAGTTGCCTTTCAAGGCCAATTCTGAGGAATTGTTATTAACATAAATAAATAATATACATTTCATTCATTCATCTATTGTTTGTAACCACTTATCCAGTTCAGGGTCACAGTGGGTCTGGAGTCTACCCACAATCACTGGGGGCGCAAGGCAGGAACACACCCTGGAGGCAGCGCCAATCCTTCGCAGGGCCACACACACACACACACGGACACACACATTTTGAGTAGCCAATCCATCTACCAATGTGTGTTTTTGGACTGTGGATGGAAGCCAGAGCACCTGGAGGAGACCCATGCAGGCACAGGAAGAACACACCAAAGTCCTCACAGACAATCCCAGGACTCTGGAGCTGTGTGAGAGTGACACTACCTGCTGCAACACCGTGCTGCCATAATATACTTTTATATGATGTAAGTAATATACTTTTATTATGTACCAAAAAAATAGTGCTATTTGCCTTTTGCTTGCCCATTTTAAAATAGAAAATATATTAATTTTATTTATTCAGTAGTGTTTCGGGAAGTAGCTGTAACCCTGCTGTTGGGATCATTACTATGAGGATTTGATTGCATTCAGTTATAAGAGCACTGTGGCCATGTACTGATGTCAGCTGATTAGTTCAGGATTAAAAAACTCCACTCCCATTCAACCACTATTTAATAATAGTGGTATTAAATAATGTTCCATTACTCCGGAGAATGCAGATCCATTGCTCAACAGCCCAATGCTGGGGTATTTATACCCCTCTAGCCTATACTTGAAAATGGACATGGTGACCATAAATTTAGGGGCAACTCCAAAAGGATATCCCATTTCATGTCATGCTTTTCTAAGGACAAGATTCACTAATTGTCCATTCTGTCAGCTCCACTGACCATACAGGAGCACTTCGTAGTTACCGCCTGACTGTCTTGCTGCTGTGGAGGGAGGTTAGTGCTCCCTCATGCATCCATTTCACCATTCTACACGCAGACGTCAGTGGATAATATGAAACGTGCCTGGATATGTTTCCTGAGAGAACATGGTAAGACTTTTAATTCCCCATCTTTCAAACCTCAATATATTTAAATGGCCACTCTTATATATAATCTTTACTATGTTTATTGTTTGTATAATCAGATTGATTCTGGCCATTTAGTTAGAAAATGCAAGTAATGTTATTTGGGAACTATAGTGTTAGCAAGCCTTTAACCAGCAAGCTTAAAAATCTATCTTGTCTCAAGTTGTCATGTCTGTTTTCCTGACCATGTGCTCTTTTAGCACACGGTTATGTTTGTTGTTGTTCTAGTCCCGCCTTTGTTCCGCCTCCTCATCTGTGTCATTTGTTTACCTGACCCCCCCCCCCCCCCCCGTGTGCTGTCCAGGTGTATTGTGTCTGTGTCTTGTATTTAAGTTCCCTTGTGTCTCTCCTGTTGGTCGGTCATTCGTTCTTCCCTGTTATGGTCCATGTTGTTACCGCTGTCTCGTTATCTAGTCTGTATGCCTCCACTGTTTATCCGTCATTGTTTTCCAGTCATCGTGTTTCCTTTCTGTCGAAGTCTATCCGTTTTGTTATTCTTTTGTAAATAAAGTTTGTTGTGTTTAGCCTGACATAAGTTTTTTTTTTTAATTAAGTGGAGACAAAGGTTTTTGTTATTCTCATATTTTTACTTTGATGAAGCCAATGCATTAGTATTAAATAAATGTTAATTCAGATTAAACCAATGAGATATGGCTGGGTGCTACTGTGTGCAATAACGTCGTTTTTGCTTTATGTACATTCACAAATCTTTGTTCTTTCAGAAAAAAAGAACAACAGATGCTATCTGTTTGTAAGTGCTGTTGCTAAATGCACTTTGTTTTTCAATTATAAGTTTTTATATAAAGTTGTTTTTACCTGTGGACATTCATTTTTTATTTAAAATAAGTTCACTGCAGAGTGCAAACAGCAGAGACATTGTAGACAATAATAGTGCTAAGTAAATGTTCATTTATGTTCAACAATTTTGAATCTTCATTATTAACTAAAATGTATTTGTTCTAGCAGCATCTGAGCTCAGAAGGAAAGTTTACACTCGAACCTACTGTACTAGATAGGATACATATTCTGTCAGTCGCTCAGGATAAGAGCATCTGCTCAATGCTCTAAATGTAAGAGGCATTTGAATACTTTAAGACATCTAGTCTACTGGTGAGTGAAAAAGTGTGTGTCTCACCATCAGGAAGGAGTATCCGATCCACAGACTCCTCCAGCCATTGGGACAGGGGGGTATGGTGGTGTCCTGGCTGTGAACCGCGACTGCCTGTGAGGGAGCTTCACACACTGCACAGCGGCTGATGTAGTCAGTAATCTGCTGCTCTGCCACAGGCATCATGGGAATGGGGGCCGTGGTGGACAGCCAATAGGATTTGTCATTGCGGCTAGCATAGTAACACAGCTCATTAGCGGTGCAGTACAGGAAAGGGATGGTGCTGAAACGGGGCAGACAAGAGCCAGCCAATCCTAAGAGAGCATAAAACAATGTGGAGGAAGGCCAGGACAGAGAAACGTGTGGATAACCATGCACATAAAGATGGATGGGGACTTCTGAGTGCTTCAAATCTGTGTACCTCCATATTATTAGTAAAATCATTTTAGATTAAGTGTAATATTGTCAACTACCCAACAGATTTCTAAATAATACACTGTGGCCAAATGTTGTGTATACATCCAACATCCTTTTTAAAATCGCCCCGTGTGCTGCAGTAAGAAACTATTTCTCTGGGAATGTGCTAGACTAGATATGGAAACATTTCTTTCAGGTTTCTTTTATGCAAACAAATGTGGTATGACGGTGATGTTAGATTATTAATTCTGCATCACAAAAGCCACTCCAATTTATCCCAATGTTACTTATTTTATTCCTACAAAAAACTATGATGCAGCATCTCACATGCAACCTACTGTATCTTAATATGAGTATTTAACATTAGTTGTCTTACCCAAGTCCTGGTTATGGGCTTTCTCTTGTCCCTCTACATAAAGTAGACTGTAGCCTTCCCACAGCTGGGCCATGCCCTGAGGGCACATGGGCACCTGAACAGACTGGCTGTGCTTCACCAGTGTATAGCCAATCCCAATGCTACGTCCAGGTAGACCTGGACGACCTGGAGGACCAGGTTTACCAGGAAAACCTGGATTATGGAAAGATATTGAGAGAGAAACAAGAAGTAGTGAGATTAGCAGGATCAGAAGACACTGGAGAGAAACTGAGCAGAGCAATAAAATGAAACAAGACTATGGGCAGTATAAGATGAGAAAAAAAAATTAGTTCTAGATGCATTACCTTACCTTACTTTAGTAGGTATGGTAGGACTTGAGGTTCAGATTTGACTTCTTTATTACACATAGTATAGTATTAATATGAAATGCCTACAAACTTGTGCATGTATATTGTTAGAATGAATATATAATATAAATATATATATATAAAATTGCTGCTGAAAATAGTAAATAGTGTTAAAGCTACCTTATCAAATCAACTTTGCACTTTTAATTCTATAAAATAAGTTTGATTATAACTTGAAAATATATGCAGATCCACTTAACAATACCACCCCATCACTTAGAGTTTACCTTGGTAACCTGTTTGTCCTTGGAATCCTGGGGTTCCAGGGTCTCCAGTGAATCCTGGACTCCCAGCAGGACCTGTGCGGCCAGATATCCCTGCAGCTCCTTGCTTTCCTTTGACACCTACAGATTTAAACCATTTTAAACACAGGATGCCATTTATTTTTGATTTAGTTCTTCTTTAGTTCCTCATTGCATAAAAGTATGTACACACAGACAAGTGGATAACCAGTGATAACTGAACTGACAAAATATAGTATGGTATTCAGTTTAGTGTACGATAGACAGCCTGCATTAAAAAAAACTTTACTTTTTTGTAATTGCAGTGTGCTCAGATCTTTGTCCTTATCCAGCCCGCAGTGTGATTAGTTTTGCTTGTGTCTATAAATGCATTGTGATTGAATATGTATATGCATAACGCATTATGTGGCATTTTGGCAGATGCTCTTATCCAGAGCTACTTAAAACGTCACTGGTATTACAGATAGGTTAGGTCTGTATCCAGGTCCACACATGGGAGCCAATGGTGTTACCATTGTAACACACCAACCACATTGCATTGGAGCCTTTTCATAACCTCATTGTTTTGATCATCACCTGTGAATAGATGCAATGCAGATTGTAAAACATTTATAGCCTGAGCCTGAAGTCCTCACTGTTACTTATAAGGTGGAACACAATAATTTAAGGACAAGATTTAATTTGAATGATCAGAGGGAATATTACATTCAATCAATATATGTAGGTAGAAGAGGAAATAGAAAAGGTCAGATTTAAAAACATGATATCTTGATTGCATAATAGTCTGATCACCATGATCAGATGTTAAGACCAATTTGAGTGCAATAGATAATTTAATGCAATAGAGTTAAAGTACATTGGAACCTTTACTAACCAACGCCTCTACTAACAAACTTTCCAAGATACGAACCGGGCATTTGAATATTTTTTGCCTCCACCAACAAACCATAACTCTAGAAATGAACCCTAGAAACAAGCCGGCAGCGGGAAATAGCCACTGACCCCAATAGGCGAGTCTCCCAGCGCGCCCAGACTTGAGTGAGATTTAAAGATTAGCAAATTGTAGTTTTAGCAATTTTGCATTACTGTAAATAGCAGACATCGAAATTCGTGCTAAGTTAATGTCTCCCCACATTCACCCGCCTACTCTCCGTTATTCCACCCACCCCCACCTCCCGTCATACAGCCAGTGCCTGTGTTACTCTTCCAGCCAGTCGTCACGTCTTCAAGGTAGCGATGTGTAATCACTTAACGTTTTTATATCTTATTTATTATTGTTACCACTGTATTTCTTTATTTTTAGTAATGTTATATGTATTTTTTTTTTACTAATTTGAGAGTTTTGTAAACATCAGTGCAAAAAGGGTGAAACGAACTTTTCCACTTACGAACCGGGTCACGGAACGGATCAAGTTCATAGGTAGAGGTTCCACTTTATATATAAAAATTAATAATTACACTAAACAGGCAAGAGTTAAGGGCTGAAATATTTTAAGCAATTAAAAAACAATTACTGGTACTTTCTAGTACATTTTATGTGTGTTCTAAGTAACTACAATATCAAACCAGATGGAAAATAATGTGAAAGCACACCTGGACGTCCTGGTGAGCCAGGCTGGCCTCGAGATCCTTCTACACCAGTAGAGCCAGGGTTTCCCTGCTGACCAGGATCACCACTTGGCGCATCAGGCCCATCTAACGGTGGATAGAAAACTCCTGGAAGTCCTGGACTACCAGGTTTACCTAAGAGAGAAATAAAGGATAAGGAGAGCAGAAAATAGCAGGGAAAAAAAAAAAACACTTTTACATACATATTTACATAGAATACTTTCTATTCTAGTCTTTAATGTTTTTAGACAAACTTTTTATTCACTGACCTTTTAATCCTTTTTGTCCTTTGTTGCCATAATTTCCTGGATCTCCCTGAAAGCCTGCACCTCCGTTTAAACCAGCAATTCCAGGCTCACCCCTTACTCCTGAGTATTGAAAAACAAATATATTATTAATTAGTTTTGTCAAGGGTTTTTAAAATATATGGAAGTCATTTTATAAAAAATGTTTTACACAAAATATAATCTCCAAACTAAATATAAAGAGTCAAAGGAAAGAAAGCATGTTACTAATGCATGCTAATATATATGTTGTCTATTTTGTTGTCTTTTTGTGGATTTTGCTGAAAAAATGTTTGTAGATATATAGATGCTCATAGAAGCAAGAGATTTCAGAATACATTTATCAGCAAAAAAAGATTATTAAATTAATGTATGCTTTTTGAGTTTTTTTATTTTGCATGAGCAACTTTTTCTTTTTGATTCTTAGAATTTTTTTGCAGATTTTATTCTTTTGTTTAAAACATTTGGCAGAAAATGACTCCATAAAAATACAGTACTTATAGTATCTGTCACGCCCTCATCTCGTCATGTCTGTTTTCCCCGACCATGTGCTCGATCTCAGCACATGGCTTTGTTTTGTTGTTGTTCTAGTCCCGCCTTTGTTCCACTTCCTCGTTTGTCTCATTTGTTACCCTGCCCCCTCGTTATCTGTCTCAGGTGCGTCTCGTCTGTGTTTTGTATTTAAGTCCCCTTCCTTCACTTCCTTTTGTTGGTCATTCGTTCTTTGTATCGTATCTAAGTCGGTTATGTTATCAAGTCTGTCTGTCTTTGTTTGGTTATATTCTTTGTAAATAAAGCACTGTTTTAGCGAGTGCATCCGCCTCAGTCAGTCCACCCCACGAGCCTGACAGAATGACCAACCCACTTCAGGACGCAGCTAGCACAGAGAATCGGTTTAACAGGACTGTGGAATGGAGTAGCCGGCTCCGGCAGATACACGCCACAGTGGCTCAGCGCCTTCGGCTCCAGCGCAAGTCGTAGGAGTCGGTGAAATAAGCGGGCTGGAGTCTCCCCCTTGCTGGTGGATTACCCCCTCGGGTCCGGGGAAATTTTTTGGGGGTGGGGGTTGTTAGCCTCCAACCGCAGGACAATGGAGGTGAGGCTAACAGGGGCGCACCTCTGGGGGATCCATGTTTGAAGAAATCCCTCAAGAGTGCGCCCATCAGACCCCCTAAACCCTTAACAGCTCCAGTGCGGGACGTCGTCGCAGGGCCCCCTGCCTCCGTGGACGTCGTCGCAGGGCCTCCAGCTCCCAAGGACCTCTTAACAGCTCCTGTCTCCGTGAACGCGGCGCCCGCAGCCGCTCCTGTCCCCGTGAAGGCGGCTTCCCCAGCCGCTCCTGTCCCCGTGAAGGCGGCTTCCCCCGCCGCTCCTGTCCCCGTGAAGGCGGCTTCCCCCGCCGCTCCTGTCCCCGTGAAGGCGGCTTCCCCCGCCGCTCCTGTCCCCGTGAAGGCGGCTTCCCCCGCCGCTCCTGTCCCCGTGAAGGCGGCTTCCCCCGCCGCTCCTGTCCCCGTGAAGGCGGCTTCCCCCGCCGCTCCTGTCCCCGTGAAGGCGGCTTCCCCCGCCGCTCCTGTCCCCGTGAAGGCGGCTTCCCCCGCCGCTCCTGTCCCCGTGAAGGCGGCTTCCCCCGCCGCCCCTGTCCCCGTGAAGGCGGCTTCCCCCGCCGCCCCTGTCCCCGTGAAGGCGGCTTCCCCCGCCGCCCCTGTCCCCGTGACTGTGGCTTTGGCCGCCTCTGCACCCGTGACTGTGGCTTTGGCCGCCTCTGCACCCGTGACTGTGGCTTCGGCTGCTTCAGGTCATGTCCGTGGGTCAGCCCCTAGGCCGATCCCTAGAGCTGTGCCCAGGCTGGCTTCTTGGACAGCCCCACAGACTTTGGCCAGTCCTGGGCACCCCCATGTTTTGGTTCCCCTGTCTGTCTCTGTCCTGGTCCCTGTCTCTGTCCTCATCCCTGTATCTGTGTCTGCCTTTGTTTCTGTCCCTGTAAACGTCCTGGTCCCTGTTCCCCTGCCAAGTCCTGTCCAGTCCCCGGTTAATCCAGTCCAGTCCACGTTTCAGTCTAGTGTCATGTCACCTGTCTCTTCTCCTGTCTTGTCTCCAGTCCAGCACCCAGTCCTGTCACCTGTCCTGCCTCATGTCCAGTCCCCGTATCCGTCCAGTGTTCAGTCACCTGTCTTGTCTCCATTCCAGTCACCTGCCCATGTCCAGTCTTCTGTCCCCAAAACTGTTCAGTCCCCAGTCTTGTCACAGTTTGTCTTATATACAACCCCAGTCTCCTGTTAAGTCTCATGTGTCCACTCCCGTCCTTTCCAGTCCCAAGTCCTGTCTCCTTTTTTTCAGTCTCCTGTTGCCCCCCTTTGTCAGTCTCCTGTCATGTTCCATGTCCCGTCACATATATCCGGTACTGTCGTGTCCCCAGTTCCTATGTCTGTTCCTGTCTTGTCCTGAGTCCTGTCTCCTAATGATTCCTTGTCTTGTCTTAGTCTGTCTTGTTTTCCGTGCTCTCTCCTGCGCCAGCTCCTGGGGGGTCTAGGTGTACGTGCCCCGGGAGTTGCGCGTTCAGGAGGGGGCCTCTGTCACGCCCTTGTCTCGTCATGTCTGTTTTCCCCCGACCATGTGCTCGATCTCAGCACATGGCTTTGTTTTGTTGTTGTTGTTCTAGTCCCGCCTTTGTTCCGCTTCCTCGTTTGTCTCATTTGTTACCCTGCCCCCTCGTTATCTGTCTCAGGTGCATCTTGTCTGTGTTTTGTATTTGAGTCCCCTTCCTTCACTTCCTTTTGTTGGTCATTCGTTCTTTGTATCGTATCTAAGTCGGTTATGTTTTCAAGTCTGTCTGTCTTTGTTTGGTTATATTCTCTGTAAATAAAGTACTGTGTTTTAGCGAGTGCATCCGCCTCAGTCAGTCCACCCCACGAGCCTGACAGTATCTATATTTTAAAATCTAAACCTCTTTCCAGATTTTCTACTTGTACAAAGTAGCCACTTACTTTCATACATTAAGAAAAGTAGCATGTTATGAAGTTTACATCAACATTTAAAATCTAATTATATACATTTTTAAATCTAATCACATCATTAATTTCAGCACCTTTGAGTCCAGGGTTTCCTGTAAGTCCAAACCCTCCTGGAAATCCAGCTTCCCCACGTTTCCCAGGAATTCCAGGAAATCCAGGCATCCCAGAGTCCCCCCTGTCACCCTGTATTGTTCCAGGGCCTGCTGGACCAGGAGGACCAGGGACTCCCCGTAAACCTATAAATATGAAAGTGTACAAATTAAAAATATCAAAATTAATTGTTACGGAGCCGTGGAGGGGACATGGGTAAAAAATTATAATAATAATTTGAGTGAAAAGTTTACATTTTGTCACATGTTTTAATTAATTCAAGAGAACAAATTGCAATTCGTGTGCACCTTTAATTAATTTGAGTGAACGAATTAGTAATTTGTGCACACAAATAACTAATTAGGGGCGGCACGGTGGCGCAGCAGGTAGTGTTGCAGTCACACAGCTCCAGGGACCTGGAGGTTGTGGGTTCAATTCCTGCTCCGGGTGACTGTGAGGAGTGTGGTGTGTTCTCCCTGTGTCTGTGTGGGTTTCCTCCAGGTGACTGTCTGTGAGGAGTTGGTGTGTTCTCCTCGTGTCTGCGTGGGTTTCCTCTGGGTGCTCCAGTTTCCTACCACAGTTCAAAAACACACGTTGGTAGGTGGATTGGCAACTTAAGTGTCCGCAGGTGTGACTGTGTGTCTGTGTTGCCCTGTGAAGGACTGGTGCCCCCTCCAGGGTGTATTCTCGCCTTGTGCCCAATGCCCACTGCCCAATGCTAACCCACTGCCTTTTGCCAAAACTAATGTTCGAGCCCTGGTACTAATGACTGCAGTCACTGCAGCTGAAATAAAATGATTATTTAGTCCATAAAGACAAAAGATATCAGTTCAGTGTTTATTACACTGTAAATATGGAGTGTAAGAAGTGTTGAAGTAATTGGCGTGCATTATCTTTTCAGCTGAGCACTAGAAGCTCATAGCTGTCATTTTAACACAATGACACCAGAATAGAATCATTATTTGCACTGGATCGAATTCCAGAGCCCTAAATTTCAAAAGTTGTCCTGTTTCTAACTTAGGAGCCATAAATATTCTACGTAATTCCTGTGAAGGTTGGTTAGGTTCCTGCGTGTCAGCCTCCCCGGGCAGGGAAATTAAGCATTTTAAACTCACGCTTGTATAAATAAAAAACAATATGTAGGCTTAGTTAGAAGCGAACTGAAACAAGCTATAATTAATCATTCGTTCACTCAAATTAACTAAAAGACGTGCTCGAATTAATTAAAACATGTGAACAAATTGTTAACCATTCACTCAATTTTTTTTTACCCGTGTCCCTTCCAGGGCTCCGTAAATAGTCACAAAGGCAAAGAGAAATTTATTTGAAAAAGGCTGAGTGTGTAAGATTTATTAAAGTTCCCTTACTGATTTAAAACATCTTTGTTTTATTTTAGTCTTAATTACATTTTTAATTCTTTTCCTTTTTTCTCTATTTGAATCCTCGTTTTTGTCATTTTTGCATGCCGGCACTGTAAATGAAGGCCTCCTACAATTTATCTGCATGTTTAAATAAAGACAGATTGATTAAGCAAGACAAGGTCGCTACTATTATATCAAACATATATAATTAAGTTAATTTAAGTTATTTGAATTACAATGTTTTGCAACAGTGTTTTGAGAGAAGGGTAGTGGCCTACCTTGTCCACCATCCAGTCCAGGCAGACCTGGTTCTCCGATATAACCAGGGATTGTTGAGGAAACTGGTGGCCCACGAGGGCCTGGAGGACCTGGGAAACCTGGCTGACCAAGATTACCTACAAAACATCATTACATCAAATATTGGTTTAAAATACAATAAGTTCAGACCAATAATACAGACAAACTATTAGAAATGCACACTATATTCCTGGTCAAGACAGCACAAATCCAAGGCATAAGACCACAGCACAGGCTCTTGTGGGTGTGTCAGATATGTATTTAGTTAATCAGCAAAGACACAGAAGTTTTGACAATTCTAAAATGAGCCTGCCTCAAGCCTGAATATTGATCAACAGGTGTGGTTCTCCAAAATATCAGATGAACTCCTTTCATCCCCTTCATTAGGATATGTATAATGTTCATTTGATTGTACTACAAATTATTTATTGCAATTATTGTTGTAGTGTGTGATGTGTGGATTAAACATGCAGGTAAATTAAGCCATAAACAAGATTATATAGTCTTTTTTGTGCTACTGAACTAAAGTAAATAATTTTTTTTGGCAAACCACTGATTAAAGTGCTCTACCTTATTCTCAAAATTCTATTTAAATATTCATATTTACTTGCTATGCATCATGAGCAATTTTCTTTCTTAAGCTCACCAGCCACTCCTTTGCTTCCTTTTGGTCCAGGAAATCCTGCCTGTCCTTTCCGTGATGAGCCTCTTTCCCCTTTCAGGCCATCCATTCCAGGGGCCCCTCGTCGACCAACTTCTGACAACCCTATAGACAGATTAACGAATGTTGCTTTGAGTCCTAGCTGAATAAATTACTGTTCAAAGATGGATTTTGGCTATGTGGAAAAACTTGAAATATGCTGGTACTAGGCTGTACTTGTAGATGTGGAGATACTCACCAGGAACTCCTTGCTGGCCTTTGGGTCCTTTAAGTCCATTAAGACCATGCAAACCAGGGGAGCCAGGTAAACCTACAGAGAGATAAAAAAAAAAGGTATGCTTGTCTTTTACATTAATTAGTAATAATGTGGACAGATGTGTAACGGATTTAAACTGACCATACGATTTTGGATATTCCAAACAGGAGCATTTATAACACAATCTTAAATCAAACAGATTATTTCTACCTTAAAATGTCCCTGATTCTTTTAAATACATCACAAAATCGGGTGGTGGTCGGGGTCGGGGGCCCTGGCGTTCCGATCCTCGGTTACTGAAACTGGCTTTTGGAACATGGAACGTAACCTCTCTGGTGGGAAAAGAGCCTGAGCTGGTGCGCGAGGTTGAGAGGTACCGACTAGATATAGTTGGGCTCACCTCGACACACAGTATGGGCTCTGGAACCAATCTCCTCGAGAGGGGCTGGATGCTCTTTCACTCTGGAGTTGCCCAGGGTGAGAGGCGTAAGGCAGGTGTGGGCTTACTCATAGCCCCCCGGCTTAGCGCCTGTACGTTGGGGTTTACCCCAGTGGACGAGAGGGTAATTTCCCTGCGCCTTCGGGTTGGGGAAAGGGCTCTGACTGTTGTTTGTGCTTATGCACCGAACAGCAGTTCAGAGTACCATGCCTTCTTGGGGACCCTAGAGGGAGTGCTGGAGAACACTCATTCTGGGGACTCCATTGTTCTGCTGGGGGACTTCAATGCTCACGTGGGTAATGACAGTGAGACCTGGAGGGGCGTGATTGGGAGGAACGGCCCCGCTGATCTGAACCCGAGTGGTGTTCAGTTATTGGATTTCTGTGCTCGTCACAGTTTGTCCATTACGAACACCATGTTCGAACATAAGGGTGTCCACAAGTACACCTGGCATCAGGACACCCTAGGCCGCATTTCGATGATCGATTTTATAGTCGTATCATCTGACCTGCGGCCATATGTTCTGGACACTCGGGTGAAGAGAGGCGCTGAGCTGTCAACTGATCACTACCTTGTGGTGTGTTGGATCAGATGGCGGGGGAGGATGCCGGACAGACCTGGCAGGCCCAAACGTGTGTTGAGGGTTTGCTGGGAACATTTGGCAGAGGAACCTGTCAGAAAGATCTTCAACTCCCACATCCGGCAGAGCTTCGACTGCATCCCGGGGGAGGCTGGTAACATTGAGTCCGAGTGGGCCATGTTCCGGACCTCCATTGTTGAGGCGGCTGAACGGAGCTGTGGCTGCAAGGTTGTCGGTGCCTGTCGGGGTGGCAATCCCCGCACTCGGTGGTGGACACCCCGGGTGAGGGGGGCTGTCAAGCTGAAGAAAGAGTCCTATCGAGCCTGGTTGGCTCAGGGGACTCCGGAGGCAGCCGACAGATACCGAGGAGCCAAGCGGCTCGCAGCCTCGGCGGTCGCTGAGGCAAAAACTCGGGTGTGGGAGGAGTTCGGTGAGAACATGGAAAACGACTTTCGGTCGGCTCCGAGAAGTTTCTGGCAAACCGTCAGGCGACTCAGGAGGGGAAAGCAGTTTTCCACCAACACTGTATATTGTGGGGGTGGGGAACTGTTGACCTCGACTGGGGACGTCACCAGACGGTGGAAGGAATACTTCGAGGATCTTCTCAATCCCACCGGCACGTCTTCCGCAGAGGAAGCAGAGCTTGGGGACCCCGGGGGGGGCTCGTCTATCACTGGGGCTGAAGTGGCCAAGGTGGTAGGGAAACTCCTTGGCGGTAGGGCCCCGGGGGTGGATGAGGTTCACCCCGGGTTCCTCAAGGCTCTGGATGTTGTGGGGCTGTCCTGGTTGACACGTCTTTGCAACATCGCGTGGACATCGGGGGCAGTGCCTCTGGACTGGCAGACTGGGGTGGTGGTTCCCCTTTTTAAAAAGGGGGATCGGAGGGTGTGTTCCAACTATAGGGGGATCACACTCCTCAGCCTCCCCGGTAAGGTCTATGCGGGGGTACTGGAGAAGAGAGTCCGACCGATAGTTGAACCTCGGATCCAGGAGGAACAATGCGGATTCCGCCCCGGTCGTGGAACACAGGACCAGCTCTTTACCCTCGCTAGGATCCTGGAGGGTGCATGGGAGTTTGCTCAACCAGTCTACATGTGTTTTGTGGATCTGGAGAAGGCATTCGACCGTGTCCCTCGGGGTATTCTGTGGGGGGTGCTCAGGGAGTATGGGGTACTGGGCTCTTTGTTACGAGCTATCCAGTCCCTGTACAAACAGAGCAGGAGTCTGGTTCGTATGGCTGGCAGTAAGTCCGACTGGTTTCCAGTCGGAGTTGGACTCCGTCAGGGCTGCCCGTTGTCACCGGTTCTGTTCACAATTTTTATGGACAGAATTTCTCGGCGTAGCCAAGTGGCGGAGGGTGTCCGGTTTGGTGGTCTCAGGATCCCATGTCTGCTTTTTGCAGATGATGTGGTCTTGTTGGCTTCATCGAGCCGGGACCTCCAGCTCTTGCTGGACCAGTTTGCAGCCGAGTGTGAAGCGGTAGGGATGAGGATCAGTACCTCCAAGTCCGAGTCCATGGTACTCAGTCGGAAAAGGGTGGAGTGCTCTCTCCAGGTTGGAAGTGAGATCCTGCCTCAAGTGGAGGAGTTTAAATACCTCGGGGTCTTGTTCACGAGTGAGGGAAAGATGGAGCGTGAGATAGACGTCGGTGCAGCGTCAGCAGTAATGCGGGCTCTGTACCGGTCCGTTGTGGTGAAGAAAGAGCTGAGCAGAAAAGCAAAGCTCTCGATTTACCGGTCAATCTACGTCCCAACCCTCACCTATGGTCACGAGCTTTGGGTAGTGACCGAAAGAACGAGATCGCGGGTACAAGCGGCTGAAATGAGTTTTCTCCGCAGGATGTCTGGACTCTCCCTTAGAGACAGGGTTAGGAGCTCGGACATCCAGGAGAGACTCGGAGTGGAGCCGCTGCTCCTCCACGTCGAGAGGAGCCAGTTGAGATGGTTCGGGCATCTGGTTCGGATGCCTCCTGGACGCCTTCCTGGAGAGGTGTTCCGGGCATGTCCAACGGGGAGGAGGCCCCGGGGCAGACCAAGAACACGCTGGAGAGACTATATGTCTCGACTGGCCTGGGAACGCCTCGGTATACCCCCGGAGGAGCTGGCGTCGGTGGCTGGGGAGAGGGAGGTCTGGGTTTCTTTGCTCCGACTGCTTCCCCCGCGACCCGGACCCGGATAAGCGGTGGATAATGGATGGATGGATGGACATCACAAAAGATTCTGGTTGTCAGACAATTTTCAATAAAATATGCTCCAAATGCACTGTGACCCTGAATTGGAAGTGGTTACAGACAATGGATGTGTCGTGTCAGGAGTGAAGGTGACAAAGAAACTGATAGGATTTCATTAAACACCAAAACAAATAATGAGTAACACATGACAATGAAAAACACACAGAAACAGCTATTACAGGGACACAGATTGGAATCACCCATGAGCAGTCAGGGCTCACAGATGTAGGGCATGGCTAGGAGAGAACAGGAATAGGCAAGGAAACCAGAACTAATGAGATGATATGCACAGACAGGAACACCAAACATGACAGAATCAGAGAATTAATACAATTTTTGCTCACTTATAAAATATCTTGGGACTTCTACAGTAGAAACAGCTCAAAAACAGATACTTTATGATACTTCATTTAATCATGATATATTTTTACAATACACAATATGCATTATATGATTTAATTTCTTCTGATGTTTTATAGCATCATTACATCCAAGTAAGTAGGACCATTTGTTGCTTCTTAAACTACTCACATTTCTAATCTAAATATTTACTGGTAATAGAATGGGAACACTGGTTAAATCATTATTTAAAACAATTCAAGTGTTCAATATTTTATCTTTACTAACAACATCCTGAAAATGCTCAGAGATTGTTATGTTATTCATGTAGAAAACAAAATCATATGGACATCATACTGCCCCGTTTTATTGATATTTAAATGCAAAACTAGTCATGAATAAATCTGAAATTAAGTGTAAAAAATATATATAGTAGAGGAATGAAAAGTGCTCCGAATAGACTGACCTTTCTCCCCTGGCCGGCCTTGACCCCCAGGGCGTCCTGGCTCACCATTACTTCCTTGTTCTCCCGGGTAACCTGGGAGACCCATGCTGCCCAGAAGCCCAGGTAAACCTGGCAAAAAAGCATATGAGCAAATTCAGGATCTTGAAAGATTCAATATATATATATATATATATATTTATATATATATATATATATATATATATATATATATATATATATATATATATATATATATATATATATATATACACACAACAAGTGATACTTGTGTAATACTCTGTGTAAAAGATGCTCATCATTTTTTACCACTCATCCCTGATCTTCCTGTATCTCCGGGTAGACCTTTCTGCCCAGGAAACCCTGACACTCCAGGAAAACCAGGAGAACCAGGTTCACCAACAGCACCTTGGCCTCCTATGTATGGAGAAAGGAGAAGAGGGAGTGAGTGTAAGAGAAAGAGAGAATGTTAATGGTACAAAAAATTATTATTGTATGTTGCTCATCATAATGGAAAACTAAGAAAAGTAGCAAATTTCCTTTTTTAACAAATGTAAAACTTACCAAAGAACCCAGGATTTCCCAACAATCCTTTTGCTCCAGGGGCCCCAGGAACTCCAGTGGCATCACCTTTCTCACCTTCACAATATGATCATGATCAAACATTTTAATCTAACTTCATCAGTTTTCATACAAAATATAGCAGACATGTCAAATTTTACCTCCTTTCATTACAGTTTTAACTAAGGGATTAAAAAAATAAATAAATCAATCGGTCAGTACTCACCTTTAAAACCAGGCTGTCCTGGACTACCAGTGAAGCCAGGCAAACCCGGAAATCCATTATCACCCTGCACAGAAGAACAGAATATCCATTTATGCAACACACAAACACTAATATTTATGCTTTAGGTCTACTTCACCAATGTTCTGGAAATACATAAGAAATTTAAACAGAACTGTTCTTTATAAAGAGATGTTTAACTGAAGCTTTTTGATTTTATGCTATCTAGTGCTTACCTGAGTGTTACTAATGTAATTGTAAGACAAATCAAATAGATTTACCCTTGGTCCAGGCATGCCAGGGAAACCCAGAACACCAGGTGATCCTTTAGGTCCTGGAAAACCAGCAGAACCTGGGTGGCCTGGAAATCCTGCATCTCCAGGAATACCCTTGTCCTGGACAGCACTGCCAGGCTGACCTGATAAGCCCTGACGACCAGGCAACCCCAGGGGTCCCTTTTCACCTGTTAAAAGAAGATTTCATTACAGTTTCCAGTGAGTGTTAATGAGACATGTTAAAGCAGCACTGTGTAAATGTATAAAAAAAAATGTCTTCAAATTAAAAAGTAGCCCGCTACTTTTTATATAATTTCAATATAAATATATTAATGAAGATATAATAAAAACAGAACATAAATGAATAACTTTAAAAAACTCCTTTGAGATTGTTCATGCTCTTTCAGATAAATTCACAGAGGAAAAATTTGCTTGCCAGAAAAGTGGGGACACTTTGTAAAAATTAATCTGTGATTTGTTCATTTGTGTGAAGCTTTATCTAAGTAACAAAAACACAAAGTTGTGTTTGAAAGTTTTCACAGAACAGCTTCATATGAAGCCTGAACACAGTGCACCCAGACTTTGTGAGTTTTCTGCTACCTCTTTGTCCAGGAAATCCTGGCAGGCCACTCTCTCCAGATATACCTCGATCACCTTTTTGCAGGAGATTAGGTGGAACGGCTGGAGGTGTGGGTCCTTGTGAACCCGGCTCCCCCCTGTCCCCTAAAACACAAAAGCACACAAAAACACGCCCACTTAGCACGACATGACACTTAGTTTAGCTAACGTACAAACCGGATTCCAAAAAAGTTGGGACACTAAACTAAATTGTGAATAAAAACTGAATGCAATGATGTGGAGATGGCAAACGTCAATATTTTATTCGTAATAGAACATAGATGACAGATCAAAACTTTAATCTGAGTAATTGTAACATTTTAAAGGAAAAATTTGTTGATCCAAATTTCATGGCGTCAACAAATCCCAAAAAAGTTGGGACAAGGCCATTTTTTAATCACTGTGTGGCATCCCCCCTTCTTACAACACTCAACAGGCGTCTGGGGACAGAGGAGACCGGTTTCTCTGGACTGCAGGCTGGCCATTTCAGTACCCGGGCCTTTCACCTACGTAGCCATGATGTTGTGATTCCTGCAGAATGTGGTCTGGCATTATCTTGTTGAAAAATGCAGGGTGTTCCCTGAAAGAGATGACGTCTAGATGGGAGCATGTGTTGTTCTAGAACCTGAACATAGTTCTCTGCATTAATGGTACCTTTCCAGACATCCAAGCTGCCCATGCCACAAGCACTCATGCAACCCCATACCATCAGTGACGCAGGCTTCTGAACGAAGTGTTGATAACAACTTGGGTTATCCTTGTCCTCTGGTCCGGATGACATGGCGTTCCAGTGTTCCATATAGAGCTTCAAATCGTGACTCATCTGACCACAGAACAGTCTTCCATTTTGCCACACTCCATTTTAAAAGACCCTGGCCCAGTGCAAACGTCTGAGCTTGTGGAGCTTGCTTAGATATAGCTTCCTCTTTGCACTGTAGAGTTTCAGCTGGCAACGGCGGATGGCACGGTGGATTGTGTTCACTGACAATGCTTTCTGGAAGTATTCCTGAGCCCATTCTGTTATTTCCTTGACAGCGGTGTTCCTGTTTGAGGTGCAGTGACGTTTAAGGGCCCGGAGATCATGAGCATCCAGTAGAGTTTTAGGGCCTTGACCCTTACGCACAGCAATTGTTCCAGATTCTCTGAATCTTTTGAAAATGATATGCACGGTTGATGATAACTTAAAAGTCTTTGCTAGTTTACACTGGGTAACACCATTCTGGTATTTCTGCACTACCTTTCTGCCCAACAATGGTGGAATTGGTGATCCAATTGGTTAATTGGTCTTCCAGCTGTTCCTTATATGCTCAATTTTCTTTTTCCAGTCACTTATTGCTACTTGTCCCAACTTTTTTGGGTCTTATTGACGCCATGAAATTTTGAATCAACATATTTTTCCTTTAAAATGTTACATTTACTCAGATTAAACTTTTGATCTGTCATCTATGTTCTATTACAAATAAAATATTGACATTTGCCACCTCCACATCATTGCATTAAGTTTTCTATTCACAATATGTTTAGTGTCCCAACTTTTTTGGAACCCGGTTTGTATTTTAGGGCACATGTGTACCTTTGATTCCCTTGTTTCCAAAGTCTCCATGAATGCCATCCTGTCCTGAGATTCCAGGCAAGCCTTTACGTCCTGGTAGTCCAGTGCCTCCTGGATGTCCAGGAGTTCCAGGGAACCCCACCAGCCCAGGAAGACCCTTCTCCCCTGGAAAAAAATAAGAAGGCAGAGTGTGTAATTGAAAACAGCAACTACTTAATGTACTTACTATGATTTATTCTGTTGAAGTACACTGTTAAAAAAATTGTCACTGTGGTGGTATGCTCAGTTGTACATATTCTGTACTATTAATTGATATTCTATTATAATTTTAGATTTTAAAACTTGTGTTGATTTCAGACAGGGCGGCACGGTGGCGCAGCTGGTAGTGCTGCAGTCACACAGGGACCTGGAGGTTGTGGGTTCAATTCCCGCTCCGGGTGACTGTCTGTGAGGAGTACTGTGTTATCCGCGTGGGTTTCCTCCGGCTGCTCCGGTTTCCTCCCACAGTCCAAAAACACACGGTAGGTGGATTGGCGACTCCAATCCGTAGGTGTGAATGTGTGTGTGTCTGTGTTGCCCTGTGAAGGACTGGCGCCCCCTCCAGGGTGTATTCCCGCCTTGTGCCCAATGATTTGAGGGGAAACCTCTGGACCCACCGTGATCCTGAATTGGATAAGCGGTTACAGATAATGGATGGATGGATGGATGATTTCAGACACTTCATCTCCAGGACTTAGATTATGTTCTATAATGAAATCTTACAAATTTTCTCTTCTCCTTCTGAAGATGTAATTTTAGGGAATAAAATTAGACTTTAAAAACACAGTTTAAATGTACATTTACAGTGTTTGTAACTTTAGTGAAAATAATGTACCTCTTCCGTATCTTGTCTGAGGGTGTACTATGAAACTAATATTTAAGATATGTAGTTATAAGAGTGGGTGACATGGTGGAGCAGCAGGTAGTGTCTCTGTCACAGCTCCAGGGACCTGGAGGTTGTGGGTCCGAGTCCCGCTCCGGGTGACTGTCTGTGAGGAGTGTGGTGTGTTCTCTCTGTGTCTGTGTGGGTTTCCTCCGGGTGACTGTCTGTGAGGAGTGTGGTGTGTTCTCCCTATGTCTGCGTGGGTTTCCTCCGGGTGACTGTCTTTGAGGAGTGTGGTGTGTTCTCCTTGTGTCTGCGTTGGTTTCCTCCAGGTAACTGTCTGTGAGGAGTGTGGTGTGTTCTCCCTATGTCTGCGTGGGTTTCCTCCGGGTGACTGTCTGTGGTGTGTTCTCCATATGTCTGCGTGGGCTTCCTCCGGGTGACTGTCTGTGAGGAGTGTGGTGTGTTCTCCCTGTGTCTGTGTGGGTTTCCTCCGGGTGACTGTCTGTGAGGAGTGTGGTGTGTTCTCCCTGTGTCTGTGTGGGTTTCCTCCGGGTGACTGTGTGTGAGGAGTGTGGTGTGTTCTCCCCATGTCTGCGCGGGTTTCCTCCGGGTGACTGTCTGTGAGGAGTGTGGTGTGTTCTCCCTGTGTCTGTGTGGGTTTCCTCCGGGTGACTGTCTGTGAGGCGTGTGGTGCATTCTCCCTGTGTCTGTGTGAGTTTCCTCCGGGTGACTGTCTGTGAGGAGTGTGGTGTGTTCTCCCTGTGTCTGTGTGAGTTTCCTCCGGGTGCTCCGGTTTCCTCCCATGGCCAAAAAGACAAGTGGGAGGTGGATTGGTGACTCAAAAGTGTGTGTGTGAATGGGTGAGTGTGTGTTGCCCTGTGAAGGACTGGCGCTTCCTCCAGGGAAGGTTCCTGCCTTGCACCCTGAACTGGATAAAGGTTACATTCAATGAATGAATGAGTTAAAAGAGTCCAGTGAAAACTGAATTCATTTGATCCCATTAATTTTACTTTCCAATAGGTTAACAAAACAGAAATTAAGGAACTAAAGTGTATTAAACCCATTAATATCCCTCACTGCTTTAAAACTCTTATGCATTTCACATTGCCCTGCCAGAACATTCCATCCTGTGAAATAACTGATCTGGTCACCCAGATATTCTAGTACAAAAGTTAAGGAGCATTAAATTGTCAAATAACAGTTTCCAACAATGCCTTAAACATTTCAGCATTATAACAACATACCTTTTAGTCCTGGGCTGCCAGGTATTCCACTCCGTGCTCGACCACGTGCTCCAGGAAGTCCCCTTTCACCTGTTAATCCAGGAATTCCAGGCAATCCAGGAGCACCTTTTCTTCCAGGAAGGGCTGAGCGACCTGGATCTCCTTTCTCTCCCTTCAGCCCTGGGAAACCTTGTGTATTGCCACAATCAAACACAGGGTCAAACTCAGCACGTGGTGTATACTGTGGCAATGTCATAGTTAATGGCTCCTTGCAGAAGTATGCAAATATTGGGCACTCATGGTCAAATTATACATTTAGTTATTTTATAAGTAAGCACACATCCTGAGCAAGCATTAAGGCACATTAAACCTTTAACTTTTTCATCATAAATAAAATTTAGCTCAAAAAATGTCATATTTATTTTCTAAAAAATATATGTTTATTTATGTTCACATACAAACATGTAATTTGATAAGGAGTGCCCAGACTTCTGCATAAAACTTTATATAAATTATTAGCTTAAATGTCCAATAGAGAGATTTTTCAAATTAAAAATAGCATTAGTTCAAGTACAGTTGTCCTAGAGATATTCAGTCACAAAGCCAGATTTATACAGGTGAGTATTTCAGAAGAACTTGAATCAAAATATAAAATATCTGTACATATATCAAGCTTAATCATATAGTGGCACAATGATACATTTAAATTATAAGAATATCACATTTAGCTGCTCTAATAATTGCTTTTACATTGTCTAAAAGTAATGATAAGCTATCCATAACAAAAAAAATCATATCTGAAGATCCTATTCCACTGAATCTAGGGTCTAAAATAATATTTCCTGTTTTCTGCACAAAATTACTGCTCAGCAGTAATTACTTTTGGACAATGCTACTGTTGCCTATGGAACTAAATATTAGTTCAATAGGAAACAAGAGCACACTTCGTCTAATTGCAAAGTAGCTTTGCATACGCACACACACACACACACACATATATATATACAAACACACACATGCTCAGGAGCCATAACTCTAAAACGAGCTTATTGTTTCTGAACTCACTGTCCATTTTATTAAATTCACTTACAATATCATCTGTTTCTCTGCCTACCTTTTTAGACTCTTTCACCCTGTTCATTCACGGTCAGTATCAGCCCAGAGAACCACCACAGAACAGGTATTATTTATGTGGCGGATCATTCTCTGTGTCCCTGCTGGACTGAGAATAGTCCACCTGCCAGAAATATCCTGTCAACAGTGTCCTACAAGGCAGTGTTCTGTGACCTCTGATTGAGAAAAATGACTAACGCAAACTGTGTAGCAACAGATGAGCTATGTACCCTGATTTCACATCTACAAGATGGACCAGCAAGGTAGGTATGTCTAATAGAATGGGCACAACAATCCAGAAGCACTGTTGAGTCTGACACACTTGGGGTCCATGTACATTTCAGAAAACAGTTTGTTTCAATTTTATTATTTTAAAGTTTCTGCATTGTTCAGGAATCTGCAATGCTACTATACTTCAAATTAATTTATTTGGAGTTTATACATTTATTTAGAGATTCTTTGGGAACCTTTTCTTTCATAAAAAAGCTGGAAATATATATTAAAGAGTAACATTCCAACAGTAAATATGACATCAAATCTATCAGTACTTTAATAACTTGTGTTATCACTATTGTGATTTTGGCCTTTAGTGACTGTCAATTGTCCTCTTTCTGCTCATAAAACCAGGAAAATATTGCTCTGTCTTCCAAAAACAGATAGTCACTAACATGTAACTGTCATTATGTTTATTTTCAATGAGACAATTATTCACAAGCCATTCGTCATAAAATATCTTGAAGAAATCTCTAGTGAATAAAGATTTATGAGTCCACAGTCAATTCACAGTCCTGAATATGCACAACACAAATAGATCTGAAATACAGGTGCTGGTCATTAAAGTAGAATATCATAAAAAAGTTGATTTATTTCAGTAATTCCTTTCAAAAAGTGTTCAAGTGTTTATTTCTTTAAATTTGATTATTATAACTGACAACTAATGAAAACCCCAAATTCAGTTTCTCAGAAAATTAGAATATAACTTAAGACCAACACAAACAAAGGATTTTTAGAAATGCTGGCCAAATGAAAAGTATGAACATGAAAAATATGAGCACGTACAGCACTCAGTACTTAGTTGGGGCTCCTTTTGACTGAATTAATGCAGCAATGAGGCATGGCATGGAGTCAATCAGTCTGTGGCACTGCTCATGTGTTATTTGAGATCCCAGGTTGCTCTGATAGTGGCCTTCAGCTCTTCTGCATTGTTGGGTCTAAAGTATTGCATCTATCGCTTCACAATACACCATGGATTTTCTATGGGGTTAAGGTCATGCGAGTTTGCTGGCCAATTAAGAACAGGGATACCAGGTACTGGTGGTTTTGGCATTGTGTGCAGGAGCCAAGTCCTCTTGTAAAAAGAAATCTGCATCTCCATATATTTGGTCAGCAGCAGGAAGCATGAAGTGCTCTAAAACCTCCTGGTAGATGGCTATGTTGACCTTGGACCTCAGAAAACACAGTGGACCAACACCAGCAGATGACATGGCACCCCAAACCATCATTGACTGTGGAAACTTTACATTGGACCTCAAGCAATGTGGATTCTGTGCCTCTCCTCTCTTCCTCCAGAATCTGGGACCTTGATTTCCAAAGGAAATGCAAAATTTACTTTCATCAGAGAACATTACTGTGGACCACTCAGCAGTCCAGTCTTTTTTGGAAGTGAGATAATTCTGACACTGTCTCTTGTTCAAGAGTGGCTCGACACAAGGAATGCGACGCTGAAACCCATGTCTTACATACGTCTGTGCGGTGGTGGTTCTTGAAGCACTGACTCCAGCTGCAGTCCAGTCTTTGTGAATCTCCCCCACATTTTTTAATGGGTTTTGTTTCACAATCCTCTCCAGGGTGTGGTTATCCCTATTGCTTGTACCCTTTTTTCTACCACATTTTTTCATTCCTTTCGCCTCTCTATTAATGAGCTTGGACACAGAGCTCTGTGAACAGCCTGACTCTTTACAATGACCTTTTGTGTCTTGCTCTGCTTGTGTAAGGTGTCAATGGTTCTCTTTTAGACAACTGACCAGTCAGCAGTCTTCCCCATGATTGTGGAGTCTACAGAACTACACTGAGAGAACATTTAAAGGTCTTTGCAAGTGTTTTGAGTTAATTCGCTGATTAGAGTATGGCACCAGGTGTCTTCAATATTGAACCTTTTCACAATATTCAAATTTTCTGAGATAGTGAATTTGGGGTTTTCATTAGTTGTCAGTTGTAATCATCAGATTAAAAGAAATAGACACTTGAAATATATCAGTCTGAATGAGTGTAATATACAAGTTTTACTTTTTGAATGGAATTACTGAAATAAATCAACTTTTCCATGATATTCTAATTTTATGACCAGCACCTGTACACCGCTCTAGAAGTACCATAGATGCTGGATACTAAAGGCTTCTGCAGATGCACTTTTATATACAGCTGAATGTTGAGTTAAAGTCATACAAGCAAATAGCAGTTACAGCATTATGACAGATAGATTAAATTAAACTAAATTAGTATTGTTTAATTATATTAGTATGAATTGTAGGTTGAATACTTTAAGCAAAACCATAAATACTGTATGTACATGCACACATACATACTAACTAACTAACTAACACACACACACACACAGTTGATCGGGTTGTACACAGAACATGATTTAAGCCACAGTGAGGATGAGATCTTTCCACAAAATAACTGAGGACTTTCTACAAACACATAATTGGTCTATAATCGAGAAATCAGCAACGGTCAAATCAGGTAATTTTTGGAATGACACATAGTGGACAAAGTCTCCATCTGCAGCATGATAAAGCATGTTCCCTTTCACTCAGTGCTTTGGTTAGGAGGACACTTGGCTCATTTTTCATCAGTGTACTGAGGAATGTTGGGAAGGGAAGGGGCTGGTTGTTAGATAAACCGTTACTATTAGAGAGAAATGGGGACGGCAATATTTCTCACCTTGGCAGCCTAAAGAGGTTACCCAGCACCAAGAACAGAGGAGTAATACACCACAAATGGAAGGGATGGGAAGATGGAGATGATGGAGTTGGATGATAGAGAGAGACACAGAAAGAGAGAGATAGAGAGAGAGAGAGAGAGAGAGCGGAAGAAGAGGAAGGTAGCAGGCCAAGAGAAAAGAGGAGAAGAATGAAATGAGATGTGTTTGTGCAAAACTCAACAGAGCCCCATAAAAAGAATTTACTGAGAAAAAAAAAGTAGTAGTCAGAGGACACAACATTAAAACAGATGACATGTGACGTGAGTAACAGTGATTATCTTGTTATAATGGCACCAGGCAAGAAAACTGACAGATCTTCAAGCTGATATGTAGGAAGGGGACAAATAAGCATTTATAAGCAGGTATAAGGATCTAAGGTATAAGAATCTCCTAAAACCGCAGGTCAACCTTTGAAAGGGAGAGAGGGTCATGACTGCCCAAGTCTCATTGATGCTTGAGAGGAGTTGTGTACAGAGATGTATTGTGGTGATAAAGCAAAGTATAACCTTGGCTAACAAAAAATGTGAATGTGCTTTCAACACATCGACTTCAAGGACTGACTAATACATCCCACTCCTTGACAGGTGGCATGCTAAAGGGATACTCAATGTTATTAGCTTTACCTGTCAATGTTTTTAATCTCTTGGTATACTGGTTATATTAAATTTTACAAGAAAAATAAGACATATATTTCAAGCTTTCTATCAATGTAGCTACATACAAATATTAAAAAAAAGTTTTTTAAACAATGCAGTTAAAGAATTGAAGAAGTGATTTCTCAACTCACATCAGTTTTTAACAGTCAAAGCAATGATTTTTCAATGTTGGAATGTCTCTCTAAGATCCTCTAAATATACTTCCACATCAATAATTCCATCTCACATACACAGGTCACCCATGTTGGGGAAACTAATCTACCATCAGAGATGTTGGCTTTGGTACTTTTGGCACAGCAATCTGTCCACAGCAGACTTTTCTACTGTGTTTTTACCAACTGGAACTGGCTGTGTTTCTTTCCTAGGACTGAGACATGGTTTCTCATTTCATAATAGTTTCAGGTTACATTTCTTCAGTCGCATGCATATTACTGTCTCCCAAGTATCTACATATTTATCCCATTAGCATGATGTTTTTTATGTAGTACTGTCTGAGGATTTAAAGGTCAGGCACATTAGTCATGTGGCATCCAAATGTGCAATACCCAGACTAGTGATTGGCTGATATGGGTTTTTTGATAGCCGATACTGATGCCGATTTTTAGACAGCAGTAGTATGTATATATATAGCAGTATGTAAAGCCGATATTCCCATTCCTCAGGCAGTGAATAAACTAGAGGCATTATCATGATTTATTTTTACAGAAAACCCTTCAAATTTGTAAAAGAAACCATTTAGAGTCCTGAAATATATATGAAGTGGTCAAAAGGTTATGAAAACCACAAAAAAATATGTAGGCTCTTGTCTAATACACGTTAGTGACTATAAACTGAAGAGTTCATGAGTCCCATTACATTTTTCTTTTTAAAATGTTGTCTCCAGGTGTCTACTGGTTACATTTTTTCAGAGTGTTCCAGCTATCAAATATAAAATGTGCTTATATTTACAAAATACAATCAAGATGGTCAATGAAATTACTGGAAATAAATTACATATAAATGAATGTCCCTTTGCTAATTAATAAGCATTTCTTAATCTAACTTTGTCTTTTCCCATGTCCTTATTTTTCTAGTTTTTGCTCACTTTTTAGCTGAAAAATATTTTGTAGTGTTTTATAGTTTAACCTCCCCAATTAATAAGAAAAAAAAAACAATAACTGCACAAATAGAGCTAAGCTAAATGACCAGTACTTACCAAAGTGGTGGACTAATGATGTGCATAACAAATACAAGAGATGATATACCTATAGTAGCTTAAGTGGACAGAATAGGCTGATGGAATTATTTAAGGTGTATGATGTGCAAAAATGTTTTAGAAAAAAATGACAAGATATGCAAGCTGAAATTTACATAAAAAAGAGGTCAAAAAGCAGGGTCTACTATAATCACACATGTATTTGGTCACTCACCTCTAGGTCCTGGAGGTCCAATGCTGCCAGTAGGTCCTCTAATTGATTCACTTGGAATGGAATAACCTGGTGGACCTTGTGGTCCCTGAAGGCCTGGGAAACCATTTGCACCTCGCTCACCCTTTTTACCTGGAACACCATTGCGCCCAGCGAAACCTACAAAGAAAATTTAATTTTATTGTGTTTGAACATATAACAATGATAAATTCTAACATGCAGGCACACTTCTCAAGTTTATAAATTTGAATCAAAATTGGTATAAATCATGTGTCATTAAATAAAATGTATATCACTTCACATATTTTATTAAGTTCCATAACAATATGTGTTTCTTCCCACAAACAAAGATCAAACAAAGGAAGTATTTTTGGTACTTTTGCCACTTCAGTTTGAATCTTTAATGTGAAGTTAAATAAATAAATAAATAAATAAATGTGGTGACAGGTAACAGCTTATCTCCATCATGCTTGTGACTAAGGGTGGAAGTATATTCTTAAAAAAAAAATAGGTTATAAAAGATGACACAGTATCTCGAAAGGAACAAAAATAAGAGGGATGTTTAAGAAACGGTAGAAAATGAAACCAAGGGGAGAATAACATATGTTTAGGAGGAGAGAAGAGAAAAAAAACTTTGGGTATATATATAAAAAAATAAGAGAATAGGAATAGACAGGACAGAGGGATATAGACTCCCAACCAGGCAGTGTTCTCCAGACTACTGGAGAACAGACAAAAGTGGTATTGTGGGAAGTTAAACCCTATGTTTAAACAGCAGAAAAGAAAGCAAAAGCTTCTTTTGGAGGAAATAGCAATTACTGCCATGGTCTGGTTTTGACAAACTCATAACTCTGTGCCAAAGATACAGACTGAAGGCTTAATAAAGGGTAAGCTAGTCGGGCTGATTATCATGTCGCCTGAGGCGTGGTTGCCCCCTGTTGATGGGAGGACCACAGTGTGGGCGGCTTCTTACAGCATTGAGCTGTTCTGAGGATTTGTATTAGTGGATGTATGAAAATAAGTGGTGGGTTGACTTTGTGTGTCTCAGAGAAAGGACATGTTTGCCAGTGCTTGCAACCAATTTTTGGGTAGAATAGTCAAGAAAAACATGGTAATTAACAAAATGTACACAAAAAAAAGTATTCAATTTTGAAGCGACATAATCTAACCTACCAGGTCCTCCTGTTACTCCAGGAATGCCTGATTGACCTTTGTCTCCAGGTTGTCCAGGTTGTCCTGGAAATCCTCGGTTTCCTGGAGAGGCACCTAAAGCTTCACCAGGTTCTCCTTTTGCTCCAGGAAACCCCGGAAGACCAGCTTTTCCTGGAATGCCTGGGAAGCCAGTTCCAGGGATGCCTGGGAAACCTGGATCTCCCCGTGGCCCAGGGAAACCTGTGAAATTCATAATACAGGACTTAAGGTTAATGTTTAGATACTTACTAAACATGTAACCAAAAATCACTTAATCTAAATCTCTTTCATTTACTTGATTTTATTTAATTGATAAAAGTACAAATTACTGGCAAAAATCTGTTATAATCATACACAAAATAAGATGTAAAGTATCCTATGCCAATCCCTTAGAGCTTCACATAGGGCCCACCCCACTATCTTCCTAAGGGCAACCACACAATTCCATTGTTCCAATCCTACAGCTACACCCTAAGGTTGCTGTGGCTATTTATGATCTGATCAGCAGCCTACATGTGAAGGTACCATTTATGTAACTATAATTTATCCAACTTTTCTTGAAATGGGGTTTGTCAAACACACTACATGCAAACACAAATTCAAGCTAATTCTGTAGCACTAAATATATTGGCTTCTCAGCATTTGCCTTGGTCATATGTTGTCTGCATGTATGCGATGCGACCATACCCTGTGGTCCTGGTTGACCTCCAGTGCCTTGACTTCCTTTCTCCCCTTTGGTACCATCAAAACCTGGCCGTCCACCTGCACCAGGTGGACCAGGCTGACCCTTTGGGCCTATAACATACAGAAACATATATTAAAAGGCGGAATGACAGTATTCATTTTCAAACAATCCTTTGGGATGTTCAATGGAAGCTGTTGCTTGGAATATGGAACACTAATATTTGACTCATAAAGCATTCTGTACTGATTTTTTTTATTGAGTCTGCCATACTAATTGAGAAACTAGTTTACCTTTTTTTTTGTAAGATTTTATTAGTGTAAATGTCTGTTGTGGGTTAATTATAATAAAATGTGTGTGACACTCATCATCATCTTTATCATACATTCTCCCCATGAAAATTTAAGCCTATGTCTACATTGACGCACTCTGAGGAAAAAGCCTTTTGTCCTATATTTCACAGATCTGATTAAATATAACAATTAGTAAATGTCACATATTATGTCATTTTTCAAAGCACAGAATATTACCCAGGAATCAATTTTTTTTAGGTGACTTCTAAGAAGGAACTACTTACTTTGTGGAACCACTTGAATGAGTGTTTATCCATTACATAAATAAGTGTAATAAACACATTACCTGATACTCCTGGTAGTCCATGAATCCCCGGAGGTCCAGCTTCTCCAGGTATTATGCAGGGTAGTGTGAGTCCTGTGCAGACCCATGTCATCATTAGTAACATTCAGACATGCTCTAACCATCAACACTAGACTGACTTGCTTATGAAATCACTGTACTAATTTTACCTCAATAACAGCCTTGAACACTAACAGCTAAGATAAAAGGCTGACATATCAGTTTGCTGCACACAGAATAAGTGAAAACAACAAAACGTAATTTTACAGCATCTGGAAATTAGCGCCCCCCCAAATAGGTTTAGCCATGCCAATATGGTTATATGCCACTTTCAAGAATGTTTTACATTTTTTGGTGTGTGAACACTTGTAAACTTACATACTCACCTTAGGAAAATTATTTTGCTTGTATTTAATATTCACACATTATTCAGTCATATACTCTCAACTAGGAGATAACATGAAATATTTATCTTTCTGTGGTCAGGGGTTCTCCCATTTCTCCTTTTCTCTGTGATATACAGCATAACAGGACTGATCATGTGCACCAAGATCAGTAAGCTGACTGGCACTGATTTTATGCACTGGTATAAGCTGAAGATACATAAATTGCAAGGCCAGAGTGGCTACATTAAATTGAGGAAGAACATAAATATGTATTGAATATAGTCTCAAAGAAGCAGGGCTGGCTACTTATTCTGTGACATATATTGATTTTATTTATTTTCCTTTCTCTAATGACAGGATTTTACACCCACCTGCTGTGGCATCAGCTCCAGAGTAACCAACAAGCCTACATGCTCTTTCACTGGGTCCCCAGTAATGGCCAAATGCTGACCATGGCATACAACGTTGTAAAGTAATACATTAGCTCAAATTTAATTTTCAACAGTTTTCCATTTCCTGTAAATGCTGTTGGCCATCCAACACAAGTTTGGTGCCTGAAGTTTGCTTCATAATTTGTCAAAGGAGCTCTGATGCTGAGAGGGAGAGAATACAGCTTAAACTACTGTTTACCTAAGAGATGCAGTGCTAACAAATTTGAGCAATCTCCTTGAGATGTGCTAAAATAACTTTAAACATTAACTGTTGCAGCTGGTTACCATTAAAGTTGAAAGGGAATAGGTATATTATGAATACAATCACTTTCATTAACACATTAATACATAGATAACAGGCACTCCCCTTGTCCAAGTATTTCTAATTACAGTGCTGGATACATGAGAGTGCAAAGATGAGGTTAGGTGTAGCAAGACAAACCCAGTGTGCATGCTGAAATAAGTGTCATAATTAAATAAGGCAAAAAATGAGAACGGAGAAGAAAGAGAAGAAAGTGAAATCTAAAACCCAGTGTTTCTGCTATTAGCCCCTTTTTCCTGGGCTCCTCACCTTTGAATTAAACAGGGCTGTTTAGACAGTACAATATAAGTGCTGTGTTGTTTTGGCCCTGGTATTTTGACCAAAGCTTGTCACAGACATTTTAATAAGGAAGCTCACAGGGAACTGTGGAAACGTATGGAAAAATTAATATGATTTACATATGTGTATAAAATACACAAAATATGGAAATATATATATATATATAAATTACAGCTTAAAATTCATAATGTTCCATTGAACCATAAAATAGTTTCTGTTGAGAGAAGCTGCACAACGTAACAAGGAAGTTAAATCTGCACTATATCACTTTTGGATGAGGGTAGGAAACCACCTCTGCTCCCTCCCCACTCGATTTCTGAACAGTGATGTAAAAGAATATTACATTCTGCAACTCTAAAGCGAGCACTAGAGCAAAAATACAGAATCTTACCTAGCAATCCTTAAGTTGCACTGAAATTTTCCCAATAGAGCATACTTTTTGAAAAACATTGTGTGTGTGATTTACAGATTCAGAAACCAACATAAAGAAGTCCGTTTAAGATTACTTAATAACAGCATATAATGATTCAGGCATGAATAGAACCTGGTGGCTATAGTCAAATAGCATACTGGAATGTAAATCCACTCAGTAGATATCTTGGCACAACTTTTCCACTCATACCAGAGCATGCTCCTTTTAAATGGGAAAGCCACAGCAACACACTAAAATTATATGTGCAATCACTTGGAAAAGCTGACAAATCTTTCAGCATATTTTTAGTTTTTTACCATTTGTCTCAATCAATCAATACTCTGCATATTTCCACAGTAACAGCACGCTTTCATGCTTGTGGCTTGTGAGTTCATTTGCTGTTGCTACTGAAATATGGCACCATCTCTATAAAAAGATACCATGCAGAGCATTGTGTGTTTTCCTATTCATTTTTCAGCCAGTGACTTGATTTCCCTCTCATAAAATCTCTGTCATAAGTGATTATTACTTGGCAATATTGGCCTTGTAGATCCACAGCTAAATTAAAAAGCAAACATCAGTCACTCAAAATGTTTTGGCCAATAAAATACATTTGCGCAAGTTGGAAAACTGTTTGATTTGAAAGTAGGTGTGGCCAGATGATGCCAGGCTTGCCATGCCTGCTCCAAACAGCACCCTGTAAATGTTCTACTAGCTACAGCTCTGGGCTTCTCACCTCCCTCTCCGAAAGAGGCTTCACTAAGCCCCGCCTGCCCACAGCTGTCACCTAGTCAGACAACATGCAAGGGCAAGAGAGATTGCAAGAGAAGCAGTCAGTCAATCAGTCCATCAATCATATCATTCAGGAAGCATCATCACAAAATTTAATGCAGAAGAATGAAACTGATTATCATTAGCAGAGAATTAAAACAGATTATTTAAGTAGACCAGGCTTAATCCATTAAAGCATAGCAAAAGAGAGAATCAGAGGATACATTTCCAGAAGGTTAAACCATTCCACTGGAGAGAGATATGGAGAGTGTGAGTGAGTTTAGTTGATAGAATTGTTAATTAAGAATCATGAATTAGAGGAATCCATATTTTTACAAGGCCAATTCACCAAACCTCTCATCATCTCAGTGAATGGATCAACCATTAAGCAAAATAAACATAAATGTTAGCCCAGACAACATAAAGAAGAAATCTGCAAACACAAGCTTACTCAACGCATACACAAACACATGCTAATCTGCATTTATGTGTATGAAATATCATACTTCCAAACTATTAATCTTTGCACTTTTAGCACTGTCCTCTGAAATGTCATGTCATTGGTGAATTAAATCCATCAGTCTTTTAGATCTATCACACATTTACATGTCTGAAAAACATTTCAAATTAAAAAAATTAGCACAGTTTGACTGCTTTTTTTTAAACAAATCTTCATTTAGGTGCAGTTAGTGTAGCTCTCAGTGTGGTTAGATATTGTCTATTAATTTCTAAATGCTATACATCTACTTGTGTAGCAACTGTTCTATATTTTATCTGCCAGTTTATCTCCATTATATTTACTCTTCTATCCCCTCCTTTTCATATATGTTGTTAATGTTTAAATGAATGAATGAATGGCAGATTAGGTTTCAATGCCCAGCTTGTGCAAAAACAGCATCCTACACCAGAATAACTTTAACGAGGACACATAATATTACATTTTCCTCAAAACATGCAAAAAATTGTAAGGGACCTGGACAATTATGTATGCAAAATGCTGCTAAAACTAATTTAACACATTGCTACTAATTTACAATTTAGTGTTTTTAAAAAAATTGTTGTTCTGATATAAAATAAATCAATTGGCATACATTTTTATTGAGATAAAACAATCTGGGGCCACATTGTAGACTTTGGATTTACTGATTATAGTTTCTTTATCAAATATATATATATAAAGTATACAGTGTACAAATATATTTCATTAGTGTTCAGGCATACAAAAGTCACAAAAATGTTTTTTTAAGCTACAAGTGCTAGAAACAAAAATGTAATGGTGTGCCAGAGAGCAGCAAAATTAATTGAACTGTATACCAATTAAAGTCATTTGATAAGCTGAAAAGCTGCAATTATGCTGAATGAATGAATGAATGAACAAATGCTTCACATTTTTGCAGATATATTTACTTCATACTTTGATAATTTCATCATTACTGTTCTAAAAGGCTTGCCATGAAACATAACAAGCACTGTATTTATAGAAAATTAACCTTATATATTATATAAGTATATAACCTTTATTCTGGAAAAAGCAGAAGGACTCGTATGCACTCGTGGACATACATGTGCACGTGTATGCATATGGATACAGACTGATCACATGTATATATACAGTATACTGTAATTTATCCACATCCACACTCACAAAGCGGTCTCTATTCACTCTATATAGCTAATGGCACTCATTTAATTGATCTTGAACTTACCTGGTGTTCCTGGAGGTCCAGGTTGTCCTGGAGGTCCATTGATCCCAGGGTCGCCTGGCAAACCTCGAACACCAGCAATACCTGGAAAGCCAATTCCAGGCTCACCAGCTAGACCAGTACGACCCTTCACTCCAGGAAAACCAGGCGTGCCTCTGTCTCCAGGTACTCCAAAACCAGCATCTCCCTGGATGTGTGTGTGTGTGTGTGTGTGAGAGAGAGAGAGAGAGAAAGAGAGATTACACTAAATGATCACTGGAATACCTCCCTTTTATATATATTCATTACACATTTTATCAGCTACACTGGCAATACAGGAGCACTTTGTATTTCTTTAAGGATCAAGACCCCCCAGGACCAGCACAGAGTATGACTTGGGTGGTGAATCATTCTCAGTGCTGCAGTGACACTAATGTGGCAGTACGGATCAGACAAATCAGTGCTGCTTGAGTTTGTCAACTCACTATCCACTCTGTTTGACATACCTATCTCATTGATCCAGTTTGTAGATGTATAGTCAAAGACAGTACCTCATCTGTTGCTACAGTTTGTTTTGGTCGCCCTCTTCATCAGTGGACACAGGACGCTATCCACGGTGCACTGTTGGCTGAATATTTTTGTTTGTTACACTATTTTCAGTCCAGCAGCAACACTGAGGGCTTTAAAAACCTCCAGCACAGTGTCGGATCCACTCATACCAACAATACACACACCTAATCACCACCACAACATCAGTGTCACTGCAGTGCTAAGAATGATGACCACCAAAAGCACACCTGCTCTGTGGGGTCCAGTGAGATCTGCAGGGTGGGGTGGGCAGGGTGAAACAGAGGGCAGGGTGAAACAGAGACAAGAGAAACAGGTGGACGACTGTCTGTAATTGTAGAACAATGTGCAACAAATAGAGATACAAGGTAGTGTCCCTAATCCAGTGATTGTTCAGTGTATAGTGATTATTATATTGGTCAAAACATTGCTTTATGGGATTATCATTATGGGATTATCTTCAAATATAATATATGTTTAATATCTATTAATATTTAATAGATTTCTTGTAATTTGGGTTGTAGTATCCCTCACATTTAAATTTGACTGGCAAATACAATTTATGAATAATGACAAGAACAAGATTAAATCAAAGTAGTACAGAAATGTGGATTAATAAAGAGCTTTGGTAAGTTCTCACCGGGGGTCCTGGTTGTCCAGGAAAACCAGAGACGCCATCTCTTCCAGGTTTGCCAATTTCACCTGGGGGACCAGGAGGCCCCTGATCACCCATGTCACCTTTCTGTGCCTGACCTCCAGTCACGTATGAGATACCCTTCTCTCCTTTACGGCCTGGTAAACCTCTTTCTCCAGGTCGACCCTGAAATAAAATATATGACAGGCATCATTTATACATAATTATTTAAAGCATGTACCCTTAATACATTTGGTAGTATTAAATAGTGAAAAATAGTGGCAGTATTTTTAACGGTGTATTATTCAGCCATAACAAGGTTCTAAGTGTCTAAAACAAGTGAATTCTTGGTAGCTTTACACTTGAGCCCTGAGGTCCAGTTAGCCCTGATTGTCCTTGATCACCGACTTCCCCTTTCTCTGCCCTTATTCCTGGGAGACCAGGAAATCCTGGAAAACCCGGTGGACCTTGTGGACCACCAGAAATTCCTCCACCCAAGCAATTACAGTCTCCAAGTTCCCCTGCAAAACAATTACAAAAGCATTGCTATAACTGAACTAATGTCCAAATGTTCATGGCTTTCTTTACCAGCATACCTGTGCCAGTGTAAGTTTGAGTTGGGATTTTACTCACCTTTGGGTCCTTTATAACCTTTGTATCCTGGTGGTCCTCTAAAACCTTTTGAGCCTGGCTGCCCAGGTATGCTGGTTGGCAAAGGTACAAAAGGTGCTGACAACAATAAAAGATAAAGAGACAACTTCAGCTCATTTGTTATTTAGAATGATTCCAGAATACTCCTGTTTAAACAGAAAAGAGTTCCTTTGGGATAAGAAAGGGTTATTTATTGTGTAGCCACACAAAGGAACAGTTAAGTTGTCTTTTGTAACAAGTTTGCTCTTGCAATGTGTACCCTGTGTTGTTTCCTTCTCTTGTTTTGGTTATTGGTTGTGTTTCCCTTGTCATGTGATCTTCCTGCCTATAGGCTTGTTTGAGATGAACTGCGCCTTAACTTGCAGTTGGGAGCGGAGGGTAGAAAAAGCTGTCAATTCAGATGGTATCCACCTGCAGCCCACATAAGCTCTGGCAGATCTCAAGTCATTCCATGAACTACATAATTTTTTAAATAATAAAATAAATATCAAGTCAAGTCAAGTCATATTTATTTATATAGCACAGTGAATGTCGGCCAAAGTGCTGCACAATATAAATCAACTAACAAACTAAATAAACTCACTTTCTTAGAGATCATGACATTATTACTGTACATTAAGAGAGATAATTGAGATTTACACATTAGAACTAAAAGGAAAAAAACATAATAGGTTTTAGCAGAGCTTCTAGCCAATGTCTATTAAGCTCTGTCGTCATCAGGATGTCGCTCGTCGCTGCCTTGCACTAATGAAATTACAATGCAATTTGTCATCGTGATGTATCACAGGAATTTCTGGCTGAAATTCAGACAGCTCCTCTATCCCTATAGTGAGTTAATTAAGTCATAAAATTATGATATTTACATTCAAATGTTACTAGATTTCGGATTCTCACATGAAATATATAAATAAATATAAATGTTGTGTTAGAAATATATATTAAACTATTTCAGTCTACATTCAGTAATTTCATGATTTGTGTAGTGCACTCTATAAGGGGTATGGGGTGACTTGGGATTAAACCACCTGCTGGACTGGCATAATCATGCAGCCATGTTGTATTCGTCTGGATGGGGATATTTTCAAAACTGGAGAAAGGAAAGTCCCTGACTTTAAAATTAATCAGATCCATGCATGTGGATAGGGCCTACGTTTCCCTAGTTTTTATTAATGTGTATATTTTTGTCTTGGATCTGCTTCTGTCTTGTATATTCATTATAGTCTGTAACCACTTATCAAATTCAGGGTCATGGTGGGTCTGGAGCCCACCCGGAACCCACCCCGGAGAGGGGTGTAATTCCTTTGTATAGTTATTTTATATTTACTTTCTCTAGCACAGTTTAATGTCTGTTTACCATTGAGTCCTGTCTCTCCATGTCTATCTTGTTCTCAGTTTCTCTTCTATATTCAGTGTTTTTCTCTGTCTTTAGGTGTTTTAAATAATTTTTTTTCAATAGCCTGTCTCCTGCTGTGATTGGTTCGTATTTGAGTTTCCTTATTTCTGTGTGCAGTTTAGTTCTTAGTTAATCCCTGGTGTCTGTTCTGTGTTATATTCTAAGTATGTCCTTGTGTATACTGTTACTTTCAACAAAAAGCTAAGATGAATCTTTAGCCAGCGATTTTGTGTTTATCAACTGTCTAATGTTATTCTTTTGAGTTAACCTGAGCTCCTGATTCAGATATTAGTTTTTCTGTTCGGTCATAGTCTTAAATATTTTTTGCCTATCATCACTGTGCAAGTAAAAACATTTAAAATTGAAAATTAAAAAGTAACTTTCAATGAAAATCAAATTTAAAAGGTTTTATTCCAAGTAATTCTGGACCATTTTTATTGGTTCATTCATCATGATATTATCACACAAGGTAAAGGACTGCTGTTGTGTTCAAACGATATACTAAACTAAAATTTGACTAAAATGGAGATGCATGTTTTTAATTGGAAAATGACAATATTCTCATTTATTGTCCTGTTTCCGTTGCTTGGGTGTTTTGCTTTCTGCTATTTCTATCCTGGTTAGAGTATGTCTTTTGTATTCTGAATAAACTCAGCATCTCTGTGCATGCTCCCATCTGTCCCTCACACCACACCCCTATTGTGACACCTTTTCATGTCTGATTTTATGCATGACGCAGACACTTAAAGGAGCAATAATAGGATAAAGGATTGGTTATTTGAATAATTACCTTATTTCAGCTTAATTTATTGAATTATACATTTGCAAAAAAAAAAAACACTTAGACCCCAAAATCGCCCCCAGGCAATAGCCTATCCCCTTATCGTCATAGATTAAAAAAAGTCATTAAGTCAGTATGTCATTTCACTGAATTTGTTTGTTCCACACTGACATCAAAAACTCTTGGGGGGTTCAATGTGTATGGATGTCATTTATCAGCATAACGTGTTTTGTTTAACTGAATGAATTGCTCAGATTTGATCTAGATAAATTCTGCAGAAAAGAATACTTAGGGATCTGAAAACAACTTCTTCTCAAAGCTGTACATATTATTAATTGATAGAAAGGAAGTACCTTCGAAGAAACGAAGTAGCTTACCTGGTCTGCCGGGAGGTCCTGGACGTCCTGGAAGTCCAGGTAAACCTATGTTTCCAGGTGGACCCTCAGGACCATATGTTGTACGACCAGGGCTTCCTTTATCTCCTTTTACTCCAGTAGAACCAGGCAGCCCTTGAACACCTGGAGGGCCTAAGTTGACAACAAGCATAAATAGTCAGCCCAAGAAGCAAAAGGAATAGATATCAACAACATTTTTTAAATTAATTTTTAATCTCCCATGTCCTATGTTTTGCTTTATTTAATTTATATATGAAAACACTAAAGAAAATATACAGCACTGAGAAATATCACTGGCACCTGGGATGGAAGTTCCAGGAACACCTGGTTCTCCAGGAAGGCCTTCTGTACCTATGTCTCCATCTTCACCAGGAAGGCCATCATTCCCAGGATCACCACTAGGACCTAGAGGTAATCAGAAAACAGGGCTTTTTTAAAATGCATCATCTTAAGTGAGAGAAACCAAAATACAAAACAGCACAAATATTAACTATATCTAAAATCTCTCTTGCAGAAAGTCATTACATGAAACAAATATACATATATTGGCTGATTCCTAAGACACTGTTTAGCAATAGTTCTGAGAATAACATTTTTGACTAAAGACATTTTTCTAAGTATCTTATTGATGGAAAGGACCTTCAAAATATTCTAGGATGAATTACACTTTTATCCGAATTGTTACTATTTTACAAACATTACATATAACCAGTGTTTAGCTTCACTGGTCATTTTGTATTGTAAATACATTCACTGTGGACAACAACTGCTTTTTATCAGCATCACTGTGAAGAAAGTCAGACTCTGTAAAAACACAATTTCAAACAAATCCACTGTGATCGTCATTGCTTATATTCCAATGATTAGACTGTAATTAAATTGTGAAGAACTGGGTTTACCAATACATGCATGTGAAGTGTTATATGCATAGAGTCGCCCAGCAGATACCTCGTAAAGATCCTCCCTGTCCATTGATAAAAGTAGGTGGCCCTGGTTGACCAATGTCTCCACGGTAACCCTACAAAAAATCCAAGATTCTTTCTTTAATTTCAGCCATTCCACATTAATGTGGATTTTGCACAGACAGAGACAGAATATTTAACAAATACTGTGAGTGGTAATTTAATACTAGGTTTTGAGAAAATATTGAGAATGTTGTTAATATACTGGGTGTCTCAAAAGTAAAGAAACAGAAAGGTAAGGAGACTACCACATAAAAGACGGTGATCCAGTTTTAGCTACAAGCTGAGAAGAGAGGCGGAAACAATGTCCTAACAGCTTTCACACTTCCTCTACCATTTGTGTTTAAAACTGGATCATCAAATTTCCATGGGTGTTAACTAAATTTTACGTTTCCTTGCATTTGAAAAACACTGTATATGTATATATATATATACATATACATATAAACACTTTTATATGTATATATATGTATGTTTATACTCACCTTTGGGCCTGGAAAACCATCTCGTCCAGGTAAACCATAGTCTCCATGTAATCCCTAATATAAAAACATTTTTGGTTATGCCCTGATGATAAAGAAATATAATACACAAATTTGTATCTTTTTATGCCTTACTCTGTCACCATCTTCTCCCTGTGGTCCGTTTAGACCAGGAGGACCCTGCAAAGTGAAATAAGACTAATGAGAGGCATTTCCAATATGCAATTTATTGAAAAATGACTGAAACACAGTCATTTGTGTCTCAAATAAAATACAAGAGAAATTTACAGGTAAGCACGTTCAGAACATAAAGAGCACATACTCTAATGCCTGGCAAGCCAGGAATTCCCTTTTCACCATTTTCTCCCCTATAGCCAAACTGGCCCTGGAAGTGGAAGAAACACAGTGTTGATCAGAACTTCCTGACACATTGTACCCCAATAGCAAACATATCCTTTTAAATAAATAGAAAAATACATTAATATGTGGGGCAATATTTCATTAGGTTGGCTGTTTTATGCCCTTCCTCTCTAGTCAGTAATGCAAGACATTCATAATAAGTAAGGAATGGTAATTACGCTGGGAATGAGTGTTTTCTTGAATTAGTTCAAATTACATTTATGTAATTATTTCTAACAAATAACAACAAATCAAGCCCAAAAGAGGGTACTTACTGGTAGCCCTGGTCTTCCTGGGAGTCCTGGTGTTCCAGCATAGCCAACATCACCCTGAAATTGAGAGAGAGAGAGAAAGAGAGAGAGAGAGAGAGAGAGAGAGAGAGAGAGAGGGAGAGAGTGAGTGAGAGAGACAATGGAGTTAAAATGGGCATGACTGAGAAGGTATAAAAGACCAGGCCAACTGCCAATTTGATGAAAATTACAGAACTTTATATTACATTTTATTTACATTTACATCATATTATTTTATATTTTATAGTACAATATTTTGATACATTACACGCTGTTCTTTTTAACTGATATCTGCAGGATAACTAAGGACAGTATGTAATGTATAAAGAATATCTTTAACAATTTTTTTTCACATTGAATACATTGAATCACATTAAAACTATTGAATACTAATAAGTCAATTATGACTATATACAGTAATGAAAATATTTTGTTCTTTTGTTTTAATGTAGAAACATTAAAAAATTTTCTTTAAAGAAACACTAGACAAGATTTGGGTTTTTGCTCCTGGGGCTCCCCCTAATGTAATTCATGTTCATAGCAGCGTACTGAAATCAGTGGTGAGGGAGGGGTTACATACCCTCCTGCAAAATTATACAGTGCAGTTTCAGCAGTGCTGAACCCAATTATGAAATTATGATATTTTCAATCAAGAATATATACCCAACATAACAAATAATAATAAAAAAACTTTTTGTTTTAGAAACAAGCAATTAGTTACTGAGAAAAACTGTAACTAAACACTGGGGTAGGAGAGCGGATATTAAATGAAGTGAAAGTGGAGTGGTGCTGGTCTTCACTGTGTTGGATTTTTGTAATGACTGTGGAAGTACATAGGACTGTTGGTAGATAGACGTTTTCCTGTCTCTGAACACATCCTGCTCGATCTCTTTGAGCAGCATCATAACACAAACCTGAGGTCCTTTGTCTCCTTTTGAAGTTCCAACTAACTCATATCCATTGAGCAGTGGATGGCCTGGATCGCCGGGCAGCCCTACGTCTCCCTGGATATGGCAACCAAGGAAGAGAGATTTTTTTTTTTTAAAGGGACAGGATTGTGTGAACAGAGGCGGAGGCGACGGACAATTTGGTGGTTTATGTTGAGAGTTTGGGGGATTGTAGGTGTAAGGTTGAGTTTCAAATATTGTGACCCTTGTTTAGGGTGGTGGGGAGGTCAGGGCGAGAGGGAGCCTTAAGGAGATGGTGAGAGTGGCAGAGATTTCACTGATAAACTGACCAAGCATAGTTTTTCAGGTTATCTGAATGATATAAACTTATATAACTATGAAAATATCAATCTCAGCAAAGGGAAGATGGTGATCAGTAAGTATGTTTCTAGAAAGGGGTTCTTAAATATGTGTTGTGAAGGTGGCACAGGTTTCAGTGGCATTTCCTTCCCTCTCCTCTCCTAGCATGCATCACTCTCACCCTGGCAGAGCCCCTCCCTGGGCTGGTATCACCGCTCCCCTTTGTGTTACCTTCTCTCCTTTGTTGATAGTGCTTATAGCTGGTGAGCCTAACAGAGCGGCCGGAGCGCCCCTGAGTCCGGGCGGACCTGCATCCCCCTGAGATCCACAAGACACACAGAGTACACATTAGAGCCCAAGAGAGCTGGACAGAGAGAGGGCAGGGAGAGAGCGCACAAGACAGGGAGAGCAAGAGAGAGAGAGAGATTGAGAGTTAGAGATAGAGAAAGCGAGAGAGAAAGAGCACTGCTAATACAGAATATGATCAACTGAAGCCATCTTTTCATTTCAAGACATTTCTCGACATGTTTACTTGTTTTCAGCATTTTGTTCTTTAACTGAATATATTTCGAAATCATCTGCACACAGAGGAGAGCATTCTGGAAGCATCATAGGATTCAAACATGTAAAAATGTCTAATTGTATACGAAGGTGTTATTTTAACAATATCCTAATAATTGATTTTCAAGTCCAATAAATGAGTTATTGATCATAAGGAAAGCAAGATTATTATTTTGACATCATTTTGAATTAAATGAGTTGTGCAATCTCTTTGATACGTCACCTTAGATAATGATGTGCATTAAATAACATGACATTTCTGCTATTCTGAACAGAATTTTATTGTGTGCATAAAGTAATACTGCAGGCTCTGCACAGATTTAGAATTATTTTAAATACGGTAACATCAGTAATCATTAAGACATTTGTATTCAAATATAAAATATACCCCAAGTGTTTTCTGATTTTCAGTATTTTGTGTTTATGTTTTTCACTTAAGAATAATGTGATGTCTCTTTTCTCTCCATGTTCTGCACCAACAATGGCATTGATAACAAAAATAAAACCAACTTTTCACTAACCAACAGTGCAATGTCAGGATTTATTACCAGGCTTAGTGCACCAGAGGACAGAAAACAGAAGTTACATTTGATTGTATGAGTGCCTATTTTAATTCTAAATCAATTTATTTGCAAATATAAAGTAATCAATTTAATTTCTGATGTTTTCAGAAGAGAAAATATAATTGGTTTGCAGTGCAGAAAATTGGAAGGTGGTAAGAAAAATAAGCTCAGAAAAACATGAAAAAGAATAGATAAAGAATCCCAAGAGGAGGGACAAACAATAAAAAATAAAAAAGCAGGATTAAGGTATCAAAAAAAAAACAGGGACAAAAGTAGGGTCTGATGTAGCAACTAATTTGATTGTACGACCAGCAGGTGAAAAAAGATTCTGGGAAGCAGAAAAAAATGAACAAAAAAAAAAAACAAAAAAAAAAAAAAACAAAGCAATTAAGAAAGAGACAAAGAGAAGGCAGAAAGAGTGGGCTCATTTTTCAATGTATACTCTTCAAATTAATTGCTGAACAATGCAGTTATTACAATGTTAACAATTTTGACTGCTGAGTCAATCTCCAATTGTCAATCACAGTTTACAATATATGAATTACATAGGTTTATCGGTCATATGTTGCTTATTTATGTCCCTTTAATTTGTCAGATGCATGCATTTTACATTTTTTAAAATGATTGTTAGTGTTCATTTTTACTGGGGCAATCAATCAATCAATCAATCAATAAATAAATATAATACAGTTCTCATGCTGCCCCACTGCCAAAGAGTCTCATCCAATAGATCAAAGGAAATGCAGCCACAAAGGAAGTAGGAGCGTGTGAATCCAGACCCAGCACAGAAAGATATCAGACTGATACAGAGTGACAAGCCAAACAAACAGAAAAATCCCTTCCAGAAGGTTACTGTGGTTAGATTTTTATTCCTGAACCGGTAAAAAAAAAATAATTCACTTATGTGTTGTAATTTAAAAAAAAAAACATTACTTTATGAAAATGTTGTTTTCTGTTGTGCTGCTGTGTTGATATTGCTGTTGTATATGATATTGCTGTGTTTATATATCACAGCTAAAATAATCAAACCAATATGACAGCATTAACTCTAAATATGTTTGTTAGGAATTTCAGCAATACTGCCTATACACATCCATTCACTTATTCATTGCCTGTAACTGCTTATCCATATCCAGTTCAGGGTGGTGGTGGTGGGCCCGGAGCCTACCAGGAATCACTGCCACAAGGCGGGAAAATATGGAAACAAATCTGTCTCATCAATCTTTGAAATATTACTACCTTTGAGTTTGTAGCGTTGCATTATTTTGCACTGAAATTTTCATTTGAATTTTGTTGCTTTTGAATTTAAGTCTTCAGGTTTCCACCTCTGAATATTTTGCTTCGCAGTTATTCATCTGAATATAATTACTCTTGAATTGAACTCGTGAATTTTCAAGAGCACGTTTTCACTGTTATTCAAGGTTAATAAATTCAGATAAAAAAATTCAAGCTCAAAAATATTCAAACAGTATATTTGCTCGAATTCGGTAGACGAAATTCAGACACCAAAATACAGATACCAGAAACTCAGAGTCACATCCGGGTCACCAAGGATGAGCAATCGATTCATGAGGATTTTCTCTTTCACCTTTAAATGGTGCAGTATTTGTATTCTGTCGCCGCTAGATGGCGAAATACGAACACAACTTCCACACCGTGGAAAAACTACACGTTTAGCTTCCTTCCGCGGATATTATCTCTTTATTTTCAAAGTGTCTCAGAAATCTGAAAGTCTCATTAAAGACACAATATAACAGACTATTGATGTCCTGAAGATGAAGACATTTTACTGTGAATATAGCAGAAACATGAACTGTGGAGTAAATGTCCTATGGCATTTTTATTTTTTAATTGTCAGATTATCAAGAATCTGTAATTGATTTTACAGAAGGTGTAGTACAAATATAATATCGCACAGTGCAGAGTTTAATTCATAAAGTTGTGTTTGTTTACACACTGAATGTCGGTGTGTATAAGGTTAGGGTTGTTCTTGAAAATTCACGAGTTCAATTCAAGAGTAATTATATTCAGATGTATAACTGCGAAGCAAAATATTCAGAGGTGGAAACCTGAAGACTTAAATTCAAAAGAAACAAAATTCAGATGAAAATTTCAGTGCAAAAAAATTCAGTGCTACAAAATCAAAGGTGATATTTCAAAGACTGATGAGACAGACTTGCTTCCATAGGAAAACACCCTGGAGGGCGCTGCTTATGGAATTCTTTTATATTATGTCCTAAGAAGAATTGTCTGTATATTCTACAGTAATTATACCACTTGATTTAGGAATGATTTCAATAATAAATAGCTGCATTAGAATGAATTAAATTAAGATAAAATAAGTAACTTTAACGGGTCGGAGGGAGTAGGGATGTAAAGTAAAATATCACTTAATTCCAAACAGCAGTCCTGGCCCAAACCTTACAGCAGCCCCACAAATGCACAACAGAACACAGATTTAGAGCTTTAACTGTTTTTACCAAATAGCTTCATTACATTAACTTCAGATGTACATAGCATTCATTAAGGATTTAATGATACTGCTTTATGGTTGTAAAATACAACACTCGTCATACTGAGATGTAGAGTCTTGAAACTAAGGATAGAATAGAAAGGTAAAAACATCAGCACATAATATCAAGGGAAAGGGCATAATACATGTACGGTTCATTAATTTAATTAACTCCAGCATGCATGAGATTCAATCACAACAGCCCTGATGCACTAAAAGTGAAAGCTGACCCAAAACAACTAATGGTGAATGAACGCTAGACAGTTAGTGTTCTGTCAGAATTTTGTAATTCAAACTGGCAACAACTGCCTTCAATCACCATTAGCATTGATATCACTATACCCACGAACATGCTAGCCAGATCTGCTCCACTCACTATTTGTTCATTAAAGAAGCTCACTAAAGGTATTTTTTGCATAATGAAATTTCCTTGGGCTAATTGATTTGTTTTCATCACAGTGGATATGCTCTACCAAACTTGCACCTGCAAAAGCAAATCACAGGTGTAATATTGAGCTCATGTAAACATAGTGGGTGTCATAAACTGAGGGTGCATTCTCAGCTGACAGATCGTAGTCTCTGTCTACTAGATTTGAGTATTCACGTCTCATCTGGATTATGTTCTTGGGCAAGTTATCAGTTATAGCTGTTATATCACATGCAGTTCCATCCCATTTCAATACACAAACTAGAAAGTTTCACACACACCCACACATGCATAAAAACACACCAGTATCCTTTATCTAAAAGGCAAGAATTTTCAAATAAATCACTTTATGAAGAAACAGACATACAGTACAAGATTTCCAAAAAAAAGAAGAGACTAATTATAAATTTGTCCAATTATAAAATGATTTGTTGATGTTGGTTAATGGAAAAAGTTACCTTAGCTCCTCTCTCTCCTTGGTAACCCTGACCAGGGTTTCCCTACAAAACAAGCAGAATAGTTACTTATCACACTATGAATTATAACTCAGTGAATAGACTAAGGTCTGATTTTTCTCTTACCGTATTTAGATAAGTTTGATGCATTAGACAAATGACTTAAAATCCCAGATGCAATTATTATATTCTAGGGTGACCAGATCTGAGATGGTGAAAAAAAGGACACATTTTTTTTGGGGGGGCTGATGAGATCACGCCCCTCACTGCTGTTGTATTCTTAGCTGAACCTATGTGTGCTTTTAGGTCCTTTACACATTTATTTTCTACACAAAACATGGGAATTTCTTTTTTTAATTCATCCGAGAACTTACATTTCCGCTTCGGCATAGCTGCTCGAGATGAGGGGGGGTACATGAGCTTTGCCTGACGTAAACAAGGACTACTGACGTGCAGACTGACCAATTAAATGTTTACAGAGGAGATTATCGACCAATAACGGTAGCTCTACAGTCAGACCGTCCAATCAGAAGATTTTAGGATTTAAGATTTCACCACGCCCTCTTCTCACTCAAGCGAACCAATCGGAGTAGGGGAGGGCGGGACTAGTTTGTGAACGAAACGCTTCTCGAAGTTCTATGTAAGCTCTAGAAAAACAAAATCCCGGACGTTTGTGAAATTCCGCCCGGACATTTTTCTAGAAAAGAGGACATGTCCGGGTAAAAGAGGACGTCTGGTCACCCTGTTATATTCAAATGACACAGGAGCTATATGAGTACCTTTCATTGTCCAACAGTAAAGTTACAGTCCAGATAAACTCTCCATTATCTACAATACTGTGGCCTTGACTGAGTAAAGAGTAAGATTTGTAAGGGGTTCATACAACAAAACTGCCATCACCTTCTTGAAAACAAGAAGAGGAAGAACCACTTTTATTGATCCCATAGGGAAATTGCTTCTCTGCATTTGAGCCTTCTGTGGTAGTGAACACACAAACACTAGGGGCTGTGAACATACACACAACCGGAGCAGGGGGCTGCCAACCACCTCTGCACCTGGGTAGCAGTCTGGAGGTTAGGTGCCTTGCAAAAGGGCACTTCAGCCATGAATAAATTGTTCCTTGCCAGTCCCAGGAATTGAACAGGCAGCCCTCCGGCCTCAAGTTTGTTCTCTATCCTCAAGGTCACAGCTGTTCTGATAAACCTCATATTACTTGTGTATGTGACTTGTTCCAACTTACTGTAGGCCCAGGAGGCCCTGGTGGACCAGGGGGGCCCTGAACAGAGGGGGAAGAAAGAGAGAGAGAGAAGATGTATAATAGATTTTAAATAATAAACAATACTTGTATCTGATATGCTATGGATGTATTCTGAAATAAAAATAAATGTGGGGTACATACAGGGTAACCCATGGGACCAGTTGGACCAATTGGACCTTCAGGGCCAGGAAGACCAGCAGGACCCTGAAGGACAAATCAAGTTTGATGTAGTTGTGTAAGTGCAACTCCACTTAGCTGAGATTTATTATTATTATTATTATTATTATTATTATTATTATTATTATTATACATTTTTGCAGTATTCCATATTTGGTTTATCCATTATATAAATTATATATAAATTATTATCAAAAATTAACCCAAACAATAACAATGATTCAACAAAACAATACATTTATTATGCATAGTATTTTAAAGATAAACAAAAAAACCTTTACTGAAAATGAGGCAAACCTTCAAAAATTCATTACATTACAAAAACATAAAAAATCAATTTTTGTATATTGCTGTGTATACATCATTACAAAAATGATTTTTCTATAAAAATGCTTTTCAGCTGGCAAACTGCTGATTTATCATGGTAAAACAATTTAAAATAGTCTGTTTCAAGACTTATAACCATCACTGCACATACCTTTATACATCCTTTACACTGAATTGGGTATTAAGCAATACCTCCACTAGAGGGCAGTTCAGAGTCAAAAGATTCTGACAACATCAAACATGGTGACAGTGAAGGAGGTTGTGATAATGTAACGTTATTTACTACAGAAAAAGACCAAAGAGGTAGTGTTGTAAATGGCTTTGGTTTGTGAGGCCAATAAATGATTTGGAGCATCAGTGAACAGAGAACACTTTTCACTTATTTTACCAATGGATGTGTTTCGCTTGAACTATTGGCAAAACTTCCCATACTTTTTGCCAACACTGCCCAGAGTTAATGCTCTGCGCCAGCTGTATCTGTATTTTTGTATGAAAACTTGCCTAAATACAGACAAAATGAATCCAGTGTAGGGGCAGAAGGTGCAGGGCCTTCATTTGTGATAATTTATTATCAGTAAAGATTTATTATAAATAAATGATTCCACAGCTGCTGACATTTATTTACTATATTTTTATTTATTTATTTTTTTTTTGCGACACTAGCGTCTGCAGTTTGCACAGCTTTTAAACATTATTACATATACTGTTTCATTTCAGTGATAAAACAAGTGCACATTTTGTTACCGTGATGCCTATAGAAAAATACACTGGTTCTCCTTTTTGCCCTTTGAGGCCAGGTAACCCCTAAAACAAATAAACAGACAAAATACGGAATGTTAAGTAACATTTCACAAAAAAATTACCCATGATAGCTCACAAATTCAGGCAATAATAAATCTGTTTGTTATTTGCCTGACATCTAACCCTGTTCATTGTCATACTCACTGGTGCTCCAGCTCTGCCAGGCAGCCCTGGGAACCCTCCCTGGTAGCCAGGGTCACCCTGTGTTCCATTACAGCCGTCTGCGCCTGGAAGTCCTCTTGATCCTTCCTGACCAGGGTGACCCTGTGGAAGCATTTTATTAAGAAAAGATGCTTGTGAGACTGGACTGCTGCTATATTGAGTGGTTTTGTAGGCTTTAAAAAATGAATTGAAAAATTGAAGCCAAATAGGTTATAGGTAATTGTCAATGCAGGTAAAATAGAGAAATATTAAAACAGCAACGATTGTTTACATAAGGTGAAACATTCAAATCTAAAATAGCTCCATACTCTAGAGCAAATGGCACTGCACTACAGGCCTTTTTTGGAACAACCTTTTTCAGACTTTGTTCTGTTCAAATGAGAATTAACAACAGTTCACGTAAACAGGAGTAGACTTCAGTGAGAAGCGTGTGTGCAGAAGCTTTGGATTTGTTTTATTCTATTGGTTCTTTTTGTTTTCTTTTCTCTCGTTTGCCTTACATTTCTAGATATTTTTGTATTTGTTTTGCTTCATTTAACCTCATCCTTGCCAGGTCCATGATCAGAGACACTCAAATGAAGAATTGGGACTTTTCTAAATGCTCATTTTTTCCCTTGACCCTAACCCTAGCACACATGCAAAAACAAATAAAAAAACAAAAAATGTAGCTAATGTTAATTATTGTTGTAGGAGAAATAATATAAAACTTGTTCAGAAAAAACAACTAGCAATTAAAACCTGTAAAATGCTTCTCAGCCCAGCCCACAATCTTTTTAACTGGATTAAAAACCTAGCACTGCAATCTGAAAACAGGACATTTACTTACAGGAACGCCATCGTTACCCGGAAATCCAGGAACACCCATGGGACCCTATCCAAAAATGTAAAGTTCAGTTTGGTGGCACACATTTATTGAAATGACAGCTGCAATGCTTTAAATTACATTATGCACAAACAAGAATCCATTGTGCAACATAAAGGAATATTATACAGTAATTGTCGTATTCTGATAAATGTGTGAATAAACTTGTGAAACAGCAAATATGTAATCAATAACCTGATGATCTCACCTTATCCCCTTTTGGTCCAGAGGGCCCTGACCGACCAATATGGCCCCTTTCTCCTTTGGGCCCGACGGGTCCTGGATACCCAATAGCACCCTCAAGCCCAATGCGCCCATCTGGCCCCAGTGCTCCAGGTTGACCCTGAAAGGAGGAGACAAAAAAAGCTTGCTCATAAATGTGCTTTTAAGGTTAATTAAAAGGTAACGGAAATGTAAATGCACTACTTTTTATAGCAATTGTTTCCATGGCATACTTCTGCAGATGTTAAAAAAAAAAACAAGGGGCGTTTTTTATATGATTTCATCACAGTCTGATTATCCCATCATTCATTTATTCATTATCTCTAACCCTTATCCAGTTCAGGGTCGCAGTGGGTCCAGACCCTACCTGGAATCATTGGGCACAAGGCGGGGAATACACCCTTGAGGGGTGTTGCCACAGGGCAACACAGACACACACACATTCACTCACACCTACGGACACTTTCGAGTCGCCAATGCACCTATCCACATGTTTTTGGACCGTGGGAGGAAACCGGAGCACCCGGAGGAAACCCACACGGACACGGGGAGGGTGTGTGTGTGTGTACGTGTGTGTGTGTGTTATTTCACATATTATATTATATAATATGTGTATAATATATATAATTTTGCAATTGCTTAAATCTAAAACTCCACATGGTGGCGACATTAAGCAGTAATTTAATACTCAAACACAGCACCTTTTACATAGAAAATTTGACATGCAGAAGTAAAAGCACTGATGTATTGATATTGGGAGTCCCTGTGAGCAGTGATGAAGTAACAGGGAGACAGATGCCTGTTGTTTTATATTTTAAGTCCACACTAGCATGAAGAGAGTGAATAAGTGTTTGTGTGTGGGTCTGTAGGGTGGAGAAGAGGTGGGGTCACTCATGACCGCCTGAATTCAGATTTCACCCAAGTCCCAAGTCTGCCTTTGTCAAATGGGAGTGAGTACATTCCACACACATCTCTCTCTCTCTCTCTCTCTCTCTCTCACACACACACACACACACACACACTGACTAACCTCACAGACTACATGAGTTTCACACCCTACAATTAATGGCTGGCAGGGAGAGACAGAATTAGGTGTAATTTGAAGGGCCACCTGGTTCCAATGAGGGCCGAGCTGAGTCTCCAGACACAGACCTGGAGCAGATAGGAAGCCCTGCTCCCAGCCATACAGCCAGACCCTCTATTACCCACAATTACCACCCTACAGCGCATTCTGACTTTGAAAAGAAGATCCACTGAACAGCACATGTTCTTTCCTTTAGTAGATTTGCTAGCTTCACTGCACTCAACATACATTTTGAATTAACCGATATTTCTTAGCACATTGTTTTTATAATTACACCAATTAATCTCCACTGTCCACAGGAGCACCTTGCAGTTCTACAATTACAGACTGGAGTCCATCTGTTGCTCTGTATACATTGTTTGCCCTTTTCACCATGTCCTTCAATGGTCAGAGCAGGTATGATTTGGGTGGTGGATCATTCCCAGCACTGCAGTGACACTGACGTGGTGGTGTGTTAGTGTGGGTTGCGCGGGTATGATCAGACACAGCAGTGCTGTGCTGGAGTTTTTAAACACATCAGTGTCACTGCTGGATTGAGAACAGTCCACCAAGGTGAGGTGATACAGTGTTTAAATACTCCAGCAGCACTGCTGGGTCTGATTCACTCGTACTTGACATAACAATTGCCAATATAAATTTTACTAAGACAATAACATGACACCCATTCATTACATAATGGTCTCCCCAACACAATTAGCATTGTGAGCAATATATAAAAAAAATATGCTGACAGTCTTGTTAACTGGGTGAGTCCTTCAGGCATTAGGGAAGTCTTCTAAAAGTTAACTACAATGTGGCCTAGACTTCATACCTAGTTTAGTAAATATTACACAGACCACACTACACAGGACAGGTTGATGACAGAGAGTCAAATTTTCACTCATCTTGAGGGTGTTGTCGTCAGCAAAAACAAAAACATCAACAAGAAATAAAAACCATTATCTGTCTTCACTTCACAGCATTATTTTACAGTTTATACTCTTTATTTTTACAGTCTATGAATTCTTTATTATTGCCTTGCTGTGTTCTCCCTGTGTCCGTGTGGGTTTCTACGGGTGCACTGGTTTCCTCACATGGTCCAAAAAAACACACGTCAGCAGGTGGACTGGCTACACAAAAGTGTCCGTAGGTGTGAGAGTGTGAGTGAATGTCACCCTGTGAAGGACTGGCACCCCCTCCAGGGTGTGTTCCCGCCAGTGATTCCAGGTAGGCTCCGGACCGACCACAACACTGAACTAGATAAGCAGTTTCAGACAATGGATGGATGGATGAATTAATATTGCCTTGCTATTAATTTCTTTAACTGTCCAGCGTTTATAAAACACAGGCATTTGTTTAAAAAAAATAAATAAAATCTTTTCTGTGGTATATTTTCTACTTTCAAGCAACTACTGCTTTATTCCGTGTTTGTCTACAAATCATTAAGTGGAAAAAGCCCGTTTTTGCTGGTTTTGTGGTTTGAACCAATTTGATTCCAAGCACAGAAGCCTGTTTGGAAAACCACAAATTTTTTAACAAGCAAAATGAAAGGATGGTGGAGGAACAGAGCATTAAGCAATATGTGGGCTTTTGCCTGCATTTGTCTATGTTTTGGCAGGACGAAAGCCAGTTTCTACCATCAGTTATGGATAAATCATGTACTCTCCTCAGGGGAGTTTAGTAAATGTGTTGCATCTACTGCTACTTGCTTCAGACTAGTTGCTGACCACGTTGAAGATTACATACATTAGGCGTAGAGGATTATTTGGCCTTAAATGATTAATTCCTTAATTTTCTGCTGTTTTTATTACAAACCGGATTCCAAAAAATTTGGGACGCTAAACAAATTGTGAATAAAAACTGAATGCCATGATGAGGAGGTGCCAACATCTAATATTTTATTCAGAATAGAACACAAATCACAGATCAAAAGTTTAAACTGAGAGAATGTATCATTTTAAGGGAAAAATATGTTTCTAAATTTCATGGCATCAACAAATCCCAAAAAAGTTGGGACAAGGCCATTTTTTACCACTGGGTTGCATCCCCCTTTCTTCTTACAACACTCTGGGGACAGAGGAGACCAGTTTCTCAAGTTTAGAAATAGGAATGCTCTCCCATTCATGTCTAAAACAGGCCTCTAACTGTTCAATCGTCTTGGGCCTTCTTTGTCGCACCTTCCTCTTTATGATGCTCCAAATGTTCTCTATAGGTGAAAGATCTGGACTGCAGGCTGCCATTTCAGTACCGGATCCTTCTCCTACGTAGCCATGATGTTGTGATTGCTGCAGAATGTGGTCTGGCATTATCTTGTTGAAAAATGCCGGGTGGTCCCTGAAAGAGATGACATCTAGATGGGAGCATATATTGTTCTAGAACCTGAACATAGTTCTCTGCATTAATGGTACCTTTCCAGACACACAAGCTGCCCATGCCACAAGCACTCATGCAACCCCATACCATCAGTGATGCAGGCTTCTGAGCGTTGATAACAACTTGGGTTATCCTTGTCCTCTCTGGTCCGGATGACATGGCGTCCCAGTGTTCCATAAAAAACTTCAAATCGTGACTCATCTGACCACAGAACAGTCTTCCATTTTGCCACACTCCATTTTAAAAGAACCCTGACCCAGTGCAAACGTCTGAGCTTGTGGAGCTCGCTTAGAAATGGCTTCCTCTTTGCACTGTAGAGTTTCAGCTGGCGATGGCGGACGGCACGGTGGATTGTGTTCACTGACAATGCTTTCTGGAAGTATTTCTGAGCCCATTCTGTTATTTCCTTGACAGTGGCGTTCCTGTTTGAGGTACAGTGATGTTTAAGGGCCCGGAGATCACGAGCATCCAATAGAGCTTTACGGCCTTGACCCTTACGCACAGCAATTGTTCCAGATTCTCTGAATCTTTTGATGTTATGCACAGTTGATGATGATAAAAGTCTTTGCTATTTTACGCTGGGTGACACCATTCTGGTATTGCTGCACTATTTTTCTGCACAACAATGGTTGAATTGGTGATCCTCTACCATCTTGGCTTCAGAGAGACACTGACGCTCTGAGAAGCTCTTTTTATATCCAATCATGTTGTCAATTGACCTAATTAGTGTTAATTGGTCTTCCAGCTGTTCGTTATATGCTCAATTTCCTTTTTCCAGCCACTTATTGCTACTTGTCCCAACTATTTTGGTATTTGTTGACGCTGTGAATTTTTGGATCAACATATTTTTCCTTTAAAATGTTATATTTACTCAGATTAAACTTTTGATCTGTCATCTATGTTCTATTACAAATAAAATATTGACATTTGCCACCTCCACATCATTGCATTCTGTTTTTATTCACAATTTGTTTAGTGTCCCAACTTTTTTGGAATCTGGTTTGTATATTCATTAAACATGATCAATGTTATCATTTATTATCATGATATTATTGTTATGATATTATAAGTGTATAGTCTAGAAACACTTTAGTCAGGAAATAAAACATAATATGCCTAATAATGCCTAATATCTCTAGTTTCTGTCATGAAATATATATATATATATATATATATATATATATATATATATATATATATATATATATATATATAATTATTATTATGCACCTGAAAAAAAGACATCCAGCCACATTAACGTGCACTAGACTGCCTCATTTGTGGAGTAAATCCCCATTCTCACAATGCAAACAATAAAGGCCTTTCTGTGTGCTTAAGCCACCCAGCCTTACTGGCCTGGCTACCCAGTGTGCACCTCACTTCCTGTCCGTACCGCCAAGAGAATCCATGAGCCGACAGATTCCCTCTGGATCACCTCGCTCCAGCCTGCCAGCCCTGAGGATTTGCTGGGGGCCATTGTTTTTGGGCAGTGGGGCTCTGGGGATGATTTTAACTGTCACACCACGTGCTCAGTGGCAGCAGTGATGAGAGTGCCGCAAGGAAGCATTCAGCGCCACATCAGAGCATGGCACTGCCCAACAGGATTAATCTGTCCTTGATAACCCCATTTCTAGCACACTGGTTGACTGAGCTAACGGCACTGAGCAGACTGAATAACAAAAACACACACTGCTTCAATCCTCCTCATTCCTAAATGCCTACACTGATGAGGCACAGGAAATGGGATCGCGATAAATATTCATGAGATATGTGTGTTTGTTTCCAGGCAAAATTACCCTCATTACAACATACTACTAAACTTCCACCTGATGATTCACATCTAAAAATAGTCAGTGACTGTTTATAATTCACTATAGTGATGCCTTACTTCAATACTTTGATAAATAAACACATTCTACTATAAGATTCTATAAACATATATACAGATATCTCCCCACCTTATAGCTCTCCCCTGGGTTTGTTTCAGACATGTTTTACCCAAGCTTCACGTTTCATAATTTGCTTTGGTTTCTGAGACTAAAATAAAGGTAAGGTTTTAGAGCAAATGTCTTGCAGATAATACTGAGGCAGATGAAAGGAAGTTATATAAAATAGTATTAGGTCTAACAACCTGCAGAGTAACAGTCCAGTGTTGTGAGTGGGAGAAGAGGACAGTCCAGCTGTGTTTAGGTTACACATCTGAATTCCTATGTATGTTTTGTTAATACGTTAAACATCACGATGAGCATGTGTGTGTGTTTGTGTGTGTGTGTGTGTGTGTGTGTGTGTGTGTCTGTTGAAAAAACACAGATAAATCAGAGCATGTGGCTAGTCACCTCATTTCAAGATTTCCCACATGCCGCTGCTCTATCTGAGAACTTGTCCTTGTCCTTTTAATAAACACACAATCTCTTAATGAAAAGCAGATACCAACAATACATAGAATTCAAATCTGAAAGTATGACATTTACTAGTTTTATGTATTCAACAAAGCTTTTCAAGACATTTGCTAATTTTTATTTAAAAGGAATGTCTTAATGAATGACAGTTAATTTTGTTAATGTGCTATTTTCCTCATGATTTGACAGAGTTGCTGTTCTAATGCTAACATCTTTGTTTATATATTTAAGAAATCTCTTAATGAACAAAATGGCATATTTTAGAATGATTGTTGTTAGAAAATCATGACTTCTGAATACTGTTTGGTGCTTTTTTATATAAAATTGATACCAAACCATGCACCTAGAGAAATGTTTTTCAGAAATGTACACAATTCCACACATTTTTTACCATTATTCTAATTGTTAGTTAGTTAAATTAAGGTATGAATTTATTTCCACAGAAAGTCATTTTAAAATAATAATAATCATAATCATAATAATAATTGGCATTTATAAAGTGTTCCTAACTAAGAGACCCATTGGTTTATGGTGTTTATATCCAATATTTTGAGGTCAGCCCGTAAATGTTCTAGGGGACTCGGGTCAGGACTTCCTGTTGGCCACTCAAATTCATTCACCTTTTTTTTTTTTTTTAAAGCCGTTTTTACACAACTTTGGAGGAATGCTTAAGATATTTTCCCACTGGGACACCCATTTGCAACCAACTTTCATCTGTCTGGCTGTTGCCTTGAGGTGTTGCTTCAGTATCTCTCTAATTTATCCTCCTCCTTCATGAGGACCTATATTCCCATCAAAGCAGTGCAAAAACATGGTCTCCAGTCCTGTGTTTCACATCGGAGATGGTGTTTCTTATATTAATTTTTGCACCTTTCCTGAAAAATGTAGCATTTATTTAATTCCAAATGTTACATACATGAGTTGAAGTGGAAATAAATATGCCTCTAATAGTTTTAAAATTGCCTTTGATATGAACAAGGTTGATGCTCTAGCTGACTTTTCAAACTGAAAATTTGGTGACTTTAAATTTGTGGAGGTATGAAAAACTGAGTTTGAATGTATTTAGTCTAGGTGTATTTAACTCTGTCCTGAATGGTAAATTGCCAATGTGTTTTTATAAGTTCATATGTCTGTCTGAGAATTATAATGATACATACAGAGAGAGAAAAACAGAGATAGAGAGACAGACAGAGGGAGAGAGAGAGAGAGAGAGAGAGAGAGAGAGAGAGAGAGAGAGAGAGAGAGAGAGAGAGAGAGAGAGAGAGAAAGACAGAGAAAATGATTTTTTTTCATTAATTCACTGTCTGTACCCGCTGATCCTGTTCAGGGTCGCGGTCAGGGAGAACGAGAGAGGACTAATACAACCTTTGTCCAAAATGAAATGTTCTTGCATGTTAAAACAATTACAATGATATAAATGTATGAAATATCACCTAAAGACAGAACCACTATGACAAAATGGCATTTAGAAGGAGGAGGAACACTAAGCAATCCGCTGCATGGACATTTGTCTATATAAAGTGTATTTTTGTATGAATGAGAAATATTTTTTCATCAACTCTATTCTGACATTTTGAAACACAAATGTGCTGCAGTGGAAAACATATCCTGCTTTTTTCTGCACTCAAGGCCAGCAAGGCTCTCTGTTATTTTAATTATGTCATAATGACAATGGGTTCCCAACATATTTGACCAAAAAGCAAATGTATGGCTCCAAATGATTAAAGGATTTCCATTTGTTAATCATTTCTCTCAAATGTACAAATCTTATTTTTGCGTGTCCAAATAAAACTTGGATTTTTGCCACCTTCAACTAATCATTGTTGTACCTCCACCAGTCTCCAGTGGGTGGCAGTGTCTCTCCCAGAAAGTGAGTGCATTCTTGGAAGCTGCTTTGATTGATTGATCTGTAGACTCAGTAAATATGCTGCCAGTGATGACTAGCATGTCCAGATGGATAGGTAAGTGTAAGTAAATGCTCATTTTTTTTAACAATGGAAATAAAAGTAATTAATTGAATGGATTCAGATATGTAAATCATTTCCACATGATTAAAATATATTAACATAAGTAATAATACATACATGTAATACATACATGATCAATTAACACATTAAAAACTTCTATCTTCCAATGAAGTCCAAAAAAACAATCAAATACATAATTTGTGCTGTTGAGTTGCCAACATTTCGTCTGAAGGGTTTAAAGTGGTGTACTCCTTATAAGAAAAACTTTATTCAGGTTGAGATAATGGATGGTTAATTCTGGATGACACCTCCGAGGTACTGAATCATGCTGCCTCACCATAAAGAATGCAGCCCATATCTGGGGGCGTTATTTACTGTAGTCTACGTTTGACATATGCACCTGCTACAGAGCGTCCTTTTTTTCGTGTAATATTACACAAGGTGTGAACATCTTTCTGCACAATGGGTACAGAGTGTAATCACCACTGCAAAATTCAAACTGCTCTGTTCTGGTTCCTCAGTAATGTCTTTTCTCACATGATTCTTTACAGTAATATCAAAAGAAAACATCAAAAATCAAAATGGCAAGTGTGTTCCCACTTATAGCCATTCACCGAACTGTATCAAGTTCAGTTCATAACAGATTTTATATGTGCACAGTTGATTTGTACGATACAATATGATCACTTTTTGGTTTTAGTTCCCGTAGGTACCCAGTTTGGATGTTAAGTTGACACTCAGATCAGCTTTCTGTACTCCAGCAGCGAATATATCTTAATATAAATCAACAAACGAATGCTGATGCAGAATGTCAATGTAAGATATATGGTAAATAGTGAAAATCCGCAACTTGTGTATACTTCTTTTGTCTGATGCTAATCATCCCATATGTATCTCATTTTATTTGCTTATTCACTTAATGCCTTTCTGCTGCACTATGTCTTTGAATATAGAAGTGGCCCAATCAAAGCGGATGAGGCCATCACAAATCCTCAGGTTTCTTTCCCTCTCACTGTAAGTCTGGGATGCCCGCAAGGTACAAGTAGGTAGTTTGTGCAGGAAAAGAGAGGAACTGGTAGTGGGCAGCAAGCGAAAACATAAGCACCCGTCTGTAATCACAGGAAACAACGTAATTGTAAGCAGGAGGAAAAAAAAAGGAGTGGAATCTGATCCCAATTTCATTTAATTGTTGCGCTTCCCTGGCTGATTCTTATTAATCAGTCATCCATCCATCCATCCATCATCTGTAACCGCTTATCCAATTTAGGGTCGCGGGGGGTCCAGAGCCTACCTGGAATCATCGGGCGCAAGGCGGGAATACACCCTGGAGGGGACGCCAGTCCTTCACAGGGCAACACATTCACTCACACCTACGGACACTTTCGAATCGCCAATCCACCTGCAACGTGTGTTTTTGGACTGTGGGAGGAAACCGGAGCACCCGGAGGAAACCCACGCGGACACACCAACTCCTCACAGACAGTCACCCGGAGCGGGAATCGAACCCACAACCTCCAGGCCCCTGGAGCTGTGTGACTGCGACACTACCTGCTGCGCCACCGTGCCGCCCATTAATCAGTCAGAAAAGGAGCAGCAGAATCTCGGTGTTGAGAGAAAGATAATCAGTTTCTAAACGAGCAATCATCAAAGGGGGTATCAATCTTTGACTCAGCAATAATTTGATTTGACTGAAATTTCGGTATGATTTTATTAATTTACAGTACTAAGAAAAGTTGAGATTAAACTTCTCTTATATAGTTTACAGTCAAATTAGCCAAGAGTAGAATTTTAACTTCTCAGGATATAAAATAACCTATTTGTATAAGAAAGGAGATGTCCAACACAAAATAAGAGGAAAATCAATATCAATATCAATTTCCAAAGATAATCAAACTTCTCTTACATCAACAATGTAGTCAAATCTGGATAATAGCACCACAGATTCCTAGAGCAAGTTTACATTAAAGGACCCAGACACATTTCTCTAAAGCAGATTATTATTTTGGTCCATTACCATTCACTTTAAAGGTGCCACAGAATGCTTAATTCTGTGTTTTAAATTGTTCTCTGATGTCTGCTTATTCTGCATATGATTTTGTCTTTGCCCAGATGCGGTTTTACGAACTCATTTACTTTAAGAGACTTATTGTGGAGCAAATGACTAAAACTTCACCACTTCAGAGATTTCTCTTGTCTCCACAAATTTCTGTTGCCTGAGAGAATGCTAATAATTAGAATGTGATGGACTGGCGCTCATCCAGGGTGTGATCCTGCCTTGTGCTCAGTGATCCTGGGTAGGGTCAGTACACACCATGATTCTGAAGAGAATGAAGCAGTAACAGAAAATGAATGAATGTATAACTAAATAAATGAATGTATGAATGAACATATTTATATATTCAATAATATGTGATTACAAATATGTTTATATATATGACATTCAAAAATAATTAACTTAAACATGCCATCAGTGGAAATGGTGAATTTGATCATTAGTCAGCCAAGACTGCTATAAAACAGATGATTTTGGAATATGCCTGTTTTGCTGCACTCTTTTGCTTATGCAGGACCTTCTTTTAAGGCAGAGAAAAGAGCACTTGAGATTCACTGTCAGTTCCATATACCAAACTGTCTTCAACTATGACAAAGTAAATAGATTATTTTACTCCAATGCACCTTTAAGGAAATATAAGTGAAATCTGTCCAATATCTGGTCTCCTCTAAAGAGCCTTAACTATAGGGTGACCAGACGTCTTCTTTTACCCGGACATGTCCTCTTTTTTAGACTTAAAAAAATGTCAGGGTGGAATTTCACAAATGTCCAGGACTTTGTTTTTCTAGAGCTTAAATAGAATTTCAAGAAGCGTTTCATTCACAAACTAGTCCCGCCCTCCCCTACTCCGTTTGGTTCACTTGAGTGAGAAGGGGGAGTGGTGATCTTCTGATTGAACGGTCTGACTGTAGAGCTACCGTTATTGGCCGATAATCTCCTCTGTAAACATTTAATTAGTCAGTCTGCACGTCAGTAGTCCTTGTTTATGGCAGGCAAAGCTCATGCCCCCCCCCAGCTAAACAAAACAATGACTCTTAACTGATTACGCTAACTGCTGTCATTGATGACTGAACGGAGACCACAGTCAGGCCTAATGCAGATCTGTTAAATGTAGGAGCTGACGTAGTGGCAACGAAAGCAGACTTTCATGTGTTGAAGAGCCTGCAAATGTTCTCCTAAGCTCCCCACCACACATGAAAGATAATGCTGCTTTTCTTTAGCTTACTCTAACACAAACCATGCCGTCAACCTCCTGTCACCTCTGACCTGACTGGAAATGGATGTTATTTGTCCAAATGAGAACAAGATGGGTGTGTGTTTGTGTTGGGTTCTGTCTGAGTGGAGGGCACGCTCTTGAAGGAGTTGGTCATGGTCACTGCATGTCTTCTGGGTGTGCTATATATTTATTAGACACAGTTTTCAAGAAAATGAGGCAAGATTTAAGCCAACATGTGTAATATTTAACCCTATCTTACCTCATCATCAATACATTCAAAATCTCAATAAAATCTGCCTTAGGAGTAGATGAAATCTTACATATCTTCATCATAGCAAAATGTATAAGCATGTGGAACCGGAGCTTTTTCCAACATATCATTGTTGGACCAGGGTTGGGTTGGTTTCTCTCTCTCTCTCTAGTCTGGCAGACTTTCCCAGTATGGCTGACTGCACTTGTTGGGGTCCACTCACTTTACATCGACTCATGCTGGCTGCTGTTGGTTTTGAAGGCTGTAATTCTATTGGTGAAGCTCAAAGTGGCTTTACGGTTTTGTGAACACTGACCATAGATTTTGCAGTCCAGGATTACTCATTTCAAAAGGTTACAACGCTGGCCAAGATGGCACCTAAACTATCTCTCCTTTTTTTTGTCTGGGATGGATGCTGACCCCATAGCACATATTCATAGCTGAAGATGGCAAACTTGACAGAGGACTTCAGGAGGCTCTGACTCTGCTCGTAAACTACTGTGTGTGCAAAGTTTAGGTATTACAAGATTAGGAGAGATGTGAGGTAAATGCCCAGAAGAAATACTAAAGAAAAATGAAGTGTAAATATTTTTTACCTAATGTGAACCGGGCTTTATTCCAGCCACCAAAAGGGAAATAAAAGCATTGTAGAATTTTGAAAATATTTTTTAAATGTTACACTTCTAGTAATCTGAATATGTTACAACTTATAAAACTTCAAAAACATAAATTATGATGATATGTATCAGTGTGTTGTTAAAATATCTTCATGTACTTGTTCAATGTGCCAATTTCAGTGTCTTGGCCTATACTCTGTTTCTGAAAAAGTTGGGATATTTTTTGTAAAATCCAATAAAACTAAAAACTGGGTCAAGACTTTTGAACATTTATGTGACTGGCAGAAGTACAAAGGAAAGATTGCCAGTGTGTTCACAGTCCAATCTGGTTGCATTTTGCAAATATTATCCAATTTTGAATGTGAAGTATGTAACACACAAAACTGTAAGTCACAGAGCCTCTGGTGAGGTATCTTGCTACTGGCCCAGCTGACCCAGTCCAGGTTTTCCCAATATTCCAAATGAGAATGGGATTACAGAAAAAAAAATCAATTTGACCCAGGGTGAGATTGGAGTAGGCGTAGAACAAGCCAGAATGAGTTAGGATGGTGCGCCCCATCTGTAGTACAATGTAGGGTTACCTGTTTTAAAATCTAGAATGAAGTCTACTACCAAGTCTGATTCTTGGTTCATGCTCTTTATGAAGGCTTGTCAATCCTGCAAACCTCTATGTCTGTGGAATGGCAAAACCCCATCCTTCCATGTTGCTCTGGAAGGGGAATATTAGAGCATATCTTAAGCTTTTGATGAAGGCTGCTATTGCTGGTGGCAATAAACCGGGTGTTTAAAGCCATTGTGGAGTTGAAGCCTCAGGCATCAACAATGGCTGCAAGCACCATCAGGCAGGCAAGCAATACCCTCATTTTCAGCAAGGCTGAAAAAAAACATACACCACAGCCTAGATCAATGACATGCATCATGGCAGCTCAGAGTAGGTCTGGGCAAGCAGGTGAGGTTTCTGGGTCTTACTGACTGACTGATTGATTTACTTGGCTGACAGACTGACTGATTGAATCCTAATGTTGTAGTTCAGCCACATTTCACACAACACTTTTCCACCAATGAGGGAATTGTAAATGATGGGGTCGAATAAACAATAAAACAGGAACATGCTTTGTTTGTGTGTGTTTCTGGGGCTGTGTTTGGCCCTGTTATATAACGTCGTTGTTCACAAGCTCAGCATGAACTCTGCCACATTAACACTCACATCATATCTCACAGAGAAAGGACAACTGCTGAATTTGTTTTATTGTATGGAGTGTGTGTCTTTGTGTAAAATATTATAAAGGGAATTGTAGGGGAGACACAGCTTAAAATTCATGTGCTTTAATCTAACCAGTTACATTAAACAAATAAGTAATTGTAATTCTTAAAATCAACAAAATATTATTAGTCTTATTTGTTCTTTGGTGGTTGATCATCTAGTATTTATTTTCAAATAAAACTAAAAAAAAAAAAAAAAAAACGGATTCCTGGGTTATGTATTATGAACAAATGTTTGCGCTCCTTTTTTAATTTCTGCATTTATTAGTCCTGCCCTCCATATCTTATGTACAACACAATCACATAATAAAAACCACATGTAAACAAAGACATTGATATGAAGCTCCAAAGCTTCTCCAGACCTTCCAATGCAAGGGTATGTATTTTGGAATGTCAGTAATAACTCTGTGACAATGGCTATAATGGCGGTCTGGCTAAACTAGGCTTGCCTAGTTTTCTTTTTTCTTGTTTCTTTAGTCATAGCTTTCACAGCACTGACTTTGGCATGATCGTCTTCTCAAATTCCACCAAGTCATGGAGTACTGACAGTGCTCTGGAAAGAGTGCGTGGACAAGGCATATGAAAGGTTGCACACTAAGTACCATGTCAGAGACAGGGTTGAAATGGTGGGTTATCTAGGCTTTGAAGGGCAATTGAGCCCTTGAAACTAAGAACTGCACTGTTCACTTGTCCAGCCTTAACAGTGGAGATAAACACTTTTTTTTCAACATGAGCATAGGTTTAAGTGGGAAAATGCAGCCTAATAAACAGAAAAAAATCTGAGTTATTTTAAATAGACAGGATCAAATATTTGATTCTTTGTTGCGCGGGCTCAGTTACCCTGTTACCGCAAGGTGGTTCTAGTTTAAGAGGGTATACCCGTGGTCTCATGCAACTGGGATGAAGGCTGGGGACTGAGCACCCCCGGCTGAGTCCCCTGGGCAAGACTGTTTGATGTTGAAAAAGTAAAAACACCCATAGGCCCCAGGAACATCACTAATGACATGCTTCAGCATTCAATAATTATTACTGAATGCTGGAGCATATAATATTATGGATTTCTGCCCACCCTTATGCAGAGCTTACAGAAGGTAGAAAAGCAAGCTGGCAAAGCTGTGGTCAGGCTTTAGGTTTTTTTTTGTGGTTAGAGAAAACAATCACTGGTTTGTGATTCAGTGGGTGATAAAAGAGTGAGCAATGAATCACTGACACTGATATTTTTACCTAGCTAAAAAAAAACAGACTTCCTTTAATATCTCTTTCTGTACCTTGATTCCATGTATTTTCTGTTAATCAGGACCAGCTGGTCCACAGAGGGTGCTAGGGTGCTGCCCTTCGAGGTAAAATAATTAACTATTTATTTGAGACATGAATATGTTACAAGTGTGCAAACAAGGCAAAATTCAAAGTGCCAATGCAGGAGCACAGCCAATCAAAAACCATTGCTGAGGGAAAATATGCAGCAAATAAATAGTAGAAGCATAAATGTAGCCAATTACCAAGCGCTAATCAGACCTCTCTGAGACTTCACTGTGGAGTAATGCTCTAAGGGTTATTGGCAATCAATCAGCTACAGCTTCCACATTCAAAAATATCTCTCAATTCTCCAAAAACTATTTGACTGGAGAACTTTGGGGAAGAATATACAGGTTAAAGAACTCACACACTCTCTCTCTTACACACACACACACACACACACATTATTAGTGCCTCTGCTAATATATATTTAACTTTGCTGAGTGGGTTTTTGTTGTTTTTTGTTTTTAGTTTTGTTTTGATTTTAAACACCAGCAGCTCCACCTAGAATATTTTCACTAGGCGCCACTGCTGCTGATCTCTCATCAACTGTCTAGTCTGATTAATTTAAGTATCATTAAAGCAAAGCAATTACAGAAAAATGGAGTGTCACATTGTGTGGGGGTGATGTAACATGTCTATAACTGTAGCCAGCAGAATTTTTACTATGCATTCACTTTTATTTTGTATTATTTTTTATGTTTATATCTTAAAATCCAAAAAAAATAAAAAATTAAAAATCATCATTTGTGTGATGTTAATAAAAACCAAGATGCAGTTTAAGTGGTTGGAGAAACGTTTAAGTGATATATTTTTAAGAAAGATTTTTGGGTGACTATTGATTTCTAGTATTTCTTACCATTTTGCCCTCATACTTCCAGTGCTAAACTCAAACAGGACAATTTGGCTGCCAAATATATCTTGTCTGATTGACTCAGGTGAAAAATAATGAGTACAATCAGAGGAATAGTCCATGTTTGTGCAGATTTACATGTGTCTGTTTGTGCTGAAGCTCTACTTAAAATCTCCGTCAAAGGTGATCTGATGTTAAACAACAATTAGAAGAGGTGTCTGCCACAGCCTGTACTTACCCTACACACTGTAACACACACGCACACTCACACACTGTAACTTTACACTGCCCATTCTACCTTCAAAATCACTATATGTTACACCTCCAAACAGCACAGGTTAAAAAGCTCTCACACAAAGTGATATAAAGATTGAAAATAGTTAGTTTTAGGACTTTCTTATTATAAATTCACATCACATAGTTTACTGCAGAGAACAGCTACCTTATTCCTGAGAATAAAATATTCAGCATCAAGATTAGACTGATTAAGTATTTTACATTGCTGAAACTGATAGGAGATTTTGCAGAAAGCAAAGAAAACAACACTTCTGGTTAAGAACAAAAACAGATAGTTTCTTTAGAGAACTATTTTTACAGTTTTAAAAAAACTCCATATAATGCAAACCTATGCTATTAATTAGATATTTGGAAAGACTTGTCAGCCATTCTAACTTATGTTACATGCCCTAATGACATATTTGTAGTCAATGCTGACCCGCTCTTAAGAGCTGTCTTCTTAACATTTTGAATAGTCCCACCCATTCGTGCAAAATCCACTTTCCCCCTACAGTTCATACAAACCTTGTTCTGATTATTGCCAGTTTTCTGTAACAAAATCACAGCACACCCTGTGAGAGCACCGGTAGTAGAGTATTTTATTTAATAACTTGCCTGATGTTTATGACTAAATATCTCACTTGCTTAAAATGTTAATGAATAATAATATTATGAATAAATTAATATATAGTTATAATAATTTATTTAATAATATTGATGATTAAGAACGGAACGGTGGTGCAGCAGGTAGGTGTCGCAGTCACACAGCTCCAGGGGCCTGGAGGTTGTGGGTTCAATTCCTGCTCCGGGTGACTGTCTGTGAGGAGTGTGGTGTGTTCTCCCTGTGTCTGCGTGGGTTTCCTCCGGGTGACTGTCTGTGAGGAGTGTGGTGTGTTCTCCCTGTGTCTGCGTGGGTTTCCTTGGGGTGACTGTCTGTGAGGAGTGTGGTGTGTTCTCCCTGTGTCTGTGAGGGTTTCCTCCGGGTGACTGTCTGTGAGGAGTGTGGTGTGTTCTCCCTGTGTCTGCATGGGTTTCCTCCAGGTGACTGTCTGTGAGGAGTGTGGTGTGTTCTCTCTGTGTCTGCATGGGTTTCCTCCGGGTGACTGTCTGTGAGGAGTGTGGTGTGTTCTCTCTGTGTCTGCGTGGGTTTCTTCCGGGTGACTGTCTGTGAGGAGTGTGGTGTGTTCTCCCTGTGTCTGTGAGAGTTTCCTCCGGGTGACTGTCTGTGAGGAGTGTGGTGTGTTCTCCCTGTGTCTGCATGGGTTTCCTCCAGGTGACTGTCTGTGAGGAGTGTGGTGTGTTCTCTCTGTGTCTGCGTGGGTTTCCTCCGGGTGACTGTCTGTGAGGAGTGTGGTGTGTTCTCTCTGTGTCTGCGTGGATTTCTTCCGGGTGACTGTCTGTGAGGAGTGTGGTGTGTTCTCCCTGTGTCTGCGTGGGTTTCCTCCGGGTGACTGTCTGTGAGGAGTGTGGTGTGTTCTCTGTGTCCGCGTGGGTTTCCTCCGGGTGACTGTCTGTGAGGAGTGTGGTATGTTCTCCCTGTGTCAGCGTGGGTTTCCTCCGGGTGACTGTCTGTGAGGAGTGTGGTGTGTTCTCCCTGTGTCTGCGTGGGTTTCCTCCGGGTGACTGTCTGTGAGGAGTGTGGTGTGTTCTCCCTGTGTCTGCGTGGGTTTCCTCCGGGTGACTGTCTGTGAGGAGTGTGGTGTGTTCTCCTTGTGTCTACGTGGGTTTCCTCCGGGTGACTGTCTGTGAGGAGTGTGGTGTGTTCTCCCTGTGTCTGTGTGGGTTTCCTCCCGGTGACTGTCTGTGAGGAGTGTGGTGTGTTCTCCCTGTGTCTACGTGGGTTTCCTCCGGGTGACTGTCTGTGAGGAGTGTGGTGTGTTCTCCCTGTGTCTGCGTGGGTTTCCTTGGGGTGACTGTCTGTGAGGAGTGTGGTGTGTTCTCCCTGTGTCTGTGAGGGTTTCCTCCGGGTGACTGTCTGTGAGGAGTGTGGTGTGTTCTCCCTGTGTCTGCATGGGTTTCCTCCAGGTGACTGTCTGTGAGGAGTGTGGTGTGTTCTCTCTGTGTCTGCATGGGTTTCCTCCGGGTGACTGTCTGTGAGGAGTGTGGTGTGTTCTCTCTGTGTCTGCGTGGGTTTCTTCCGGGTGACTGTCTGTGAGGAGTGTGGTGTGTTCTCCCTGTGTCTGTGAGAGTTTCCTCCGGGTGACTGTCTGTGAGGAGTGTGGTGTGTTCTCCCTGTGTCTGCATGGGTTTCCTCCAGGTGACTGTCTGTGAGGAGTGTGGTGTGTTCTCTCTGTGTCTGCGTGGGTTTCCTCCGGGTGACTGTCTGTGAGGAGTGTGGTGTGTTCTCTCTGTGTCTGCGTGGATTTCTTCCGGGTGACTGTCTGTGAGGAGTGTGGTGTGTTCTCCCTGTGTCTGCGTGGGTTTCCTCCGGGTGACTGTCTGTGAGGAGTGTGGTGTGTTCTCTGTGTCCGCGTGGGTTTCCTCCGGGTGACTGTCTGTGAGGAGTGTGGTATGTTCTCCCTGTGTCAGCGTGGGTTTCCTCCGGGTGACTGTCTGTGAGGAGTGTGGTGTGTTCTCCCTGTGTCTGCGTGGGTTTCCTCCGGGTGACTGTCTGTGAGGAGTGTGGTGTGTTCTCCCTGTGTCTGCGTGGGTTTCCTCCGGGTGACTGTCTGTGAGGAGTGTGGTGTGTTCTCCTTGTGTCTACGTGGGTTTCCTCCGGGTGACTGTCTGTGAGGAGTGTGGTGTGTTCTCCCTGTGTCTGTGTGGGTTTCCTCCCGGTGACTGTCTGTGAGGAGTGTGGTGTGTTCTCCCTGTGTCTACGTGGGTTTCCTCCGGGTGACTGTCTGTGAGGAGTGTGGTGTGTTCTCCCTGTGTCTACGTGGGTTTCCTCCGGGTGACTGTCTGTGAGGAGTGTGGTGTGTTCTCCCTGTGTCTGTGTGGGTTTCCTCTGGCTGACTGTCTGTGAGGAGTGTGGTGTGTTCTCCCTGTGTCTGCATGGGTTTCCTCCAGGTGCTCCGGTTTCCTCCCACGGTCCAAAAGCACATGTTGGTAGGTGGATTGGCGACTCAAAAGTGTACATAGGTAGTGAGTGTGTGTGTTGCCCTGTGAAGGACTGGCGCCCCCTCCAGGGTGTATTCCCGCCTTGCGCCAAATGATTCCAGGTAGGCTCTGCACCCACCGTGACCCTATACTGGATAAGGGTTACAGATAATGAATGGATGAATGAAAATTGATGATTATGATTATAATTTTTTTATTTAATTATAAAACAGATTTTTTTGACTCTTTATAGAGAGTATGGATAACAGGACAGAGCTGGAGTATGGAGAACTGGACAGACGGATAGACAAACCGATACAGCTGTGTTTTATCATCATCTAGAGCACAAAGATATGAAGAAAAGATAAGATATATATGAACCAACTGTTTGTCAATCTTTTCAGCTTGGAGGCAATGCCAACCTTGTCAACAGATATGTAAAGCTTGTCTCAGCATGACTGCACATTTAGAATACATTCTTTGTTTGTTTTTAAAATCTGCACAAATCTGGATATCTACCACAGAGTAACTACTCTCACTCTCTCTCTCTCTCTCTCTCTCTCTCTCTCTCTCTGTGTGTGTGTGTATGTGTGTATGAATTGCATAGCTTTACAATAGCAAGAAAATAATGGTCCTATAATACATATAAAACTATTCACTACATTTAATAATAGGCATTTTTTTCTCTAGGAAACATCTTCTTTCAAAATATCGTAATGGTTTTTATTTAAATATGGACATTTGAACTTTGTAAAAACAATGGCACATTGTTTACTAAGATAAGAGAGAGAATGAGAGAGAAGTGTAAACTGAATGTTATTTATAGAAATATGAGTTTTAAAAAGTGTAATATGTTTCAGTGAAGGAACTCTCTTTTCTTTCCCCTTAAAAAAACATTTCTATTCAGTCTCCTTTAGAGTAGCTCTTTTGAAAAGTGCAGAATCATTTGCAAGGTATAGAGAACCTCCACATAACTCAAAGTAACAAATGTTTTAAATATTTAGAAAAACTTTATATTTTGTAAAAGGGCCATGAAATTTATTTAAGGTTCCACATTTTCACAAAATCTTTTTTTACTCCAAACATGGTTTTTCAGAGAACCACAAGTGGCAGACTGTGATAATGTAAAGAATATACCCCGATCAACCATAAAATTATGAACACTTCCTGGTTTCTATACTCCTCTCCATTATCTGAATTCCTCAGACCATACAGGAACATGATAGAACTCTGATGTTTTGTTGCTCTGTATATTTTTACTATGCTCTTCTAATGGTCAGGATGGCCACAGGACCTCCACAGAGCAGGTGTGACGTGGTGGTGGATCATTCTCAGCGCTGCAGTGACACTGACGTGGTGGTGGTGTGTTAGTGTGTGTTGCGCTGGTGAAAGTGGATCCGGCACAACAGTGCTGCCAGAGCCTTTAAACACTTTGTCCATTCCTGTCCACTCCTGGTCCACTGTGTAGATGTAAAGTCAGAGATCACTAGCTGATCTGTTACTGCACAGTTTATGTCGGTCATCCTCAAGTCCTTCATCAGTAACACAGGACACAATTCACTGTTGCCTGTAAATATTTGTTTGTTGGACTATTCTCAGTCCAGCAGTGACACTGAGGGGTTTAAAAGCTCCAGCAGCACTGCGGTGTCTGATCCACTCTACATCAGCACAACACACACTAACACACCACCACCACATCAGTGTCACTGCAGCGCTGAGAATGATCCCCCACCACAATACACCTGCTCTGTGGGGGTCCTGAGCGCTGAAGAACAGGGCGAAAGGGGGGGAATGAAGTATGCAGAGCTGCAGATGAACTACACTCTGTAACTGCAGAACTACAAGTTGCTCCTGTGGACAGTGGAACTGAGAGAAGGGGCAGTGAGTGTAGAAAAAGAAAGCGGTCAACATTTTATGGTTGATGGGTATGGTATGTCAGTTTGTGTGTTTGTATGTCTAATAGTGTGTGTGTGTGTGTGTGTGTGTGTGTACATTTTCTACTCACTCTGCTGCCTTTATCACGGAAACACTGACATCTCCCCCCACTACAGTCACGTCCTGCACATGGCTCAAACGTCTTTGTTCCCTGAAAAGAGAAAGAGAGAACAAGAGGATGATAAATATGTGACCTGCAGTCTCTTTGGTAAGCGTGAAATTGTGTGAATAGGATAAGTATATAGCAAAAGTACACTACACTTGATGCTTCTGCAATGTCTACAGAACAATGCCAAACATACCAACAATAAACCATGGTACATAAGTTATTGTTAAAATACATGCTTTTAGAGTGTGTCCTGACTTTTTTACTTTGCACTGAGCTAATAATATGTGGCTAATCTGTCACTGCTAAGTAACATGTCATTTTATGGAGATTATAAACTTTCTATGGAGATTACACCTGTTGCACCACTGAACATTCCTGTCCACAGTGGGAGCAGCATTAAGTAGCTGATAACGGTAGTTAACATTGGTGACTACAAACTAATAAACAAACAAAATATATATTTTTGTTAGTGTGCATTTGTTAGTGAAAACAAAAAATGTCTTTCTAAATACAAGACAAATGCATATTTGTCAACAATGACAGCTGTGTTTCATTTATTGTTACAAGTCCTATGACATAATTGATCTATGTGTCTGATTTCCTGCGAAAGCCCTGTAGGAGATGAGCTGGCAAGACATTTCACCCATGATTCTGCTGAATTGCCTGTGGTGTAGGTTACTTGCCAAAACTTAATTTAAATTTAAAAAGTTTAAATAAAATCTAAAACATAAATTGGAGAACGACTAAATGTATTGAATGCAGAGGTGGCAAGTCAGTAAAAGTGGTGAAAAGAGGTGAAAAGAGGTGAAAAGTAAGAGTAAAAAACCCTCCAGGATTTAAACCCAAATGCTTGGCTTCTCTAACCACCCCAAACCAGCCTCAGAAGAGCCAGGTCAATTAAAACTAAATTCTGGGTAAAAACATGTATATTCTTGGCCTGAATTTGCCAACTCTGGTCAAATACTGGTCCTTTAACTGAAGATTTATTCATATAGAAGAATGTTTCAACCTGCTGCAGACCTGGAGTTTGGCTGCTGCAAAGAGAATTATAGGCCGTTGAGAGGTGATTCTGAACCAGCAGATTTACTTTGAGATGCTTGGTAATCTTAAACAGAACAGAGGTCCTGCCTAGGCCACAGGGTCAGAGGCTACCAGAGAGCATTTCAATGTGATTAGAGGATAAAAGGGAATTTTTGGTAGGGGCCTGGGAAGGGGAGGGGGGAGGGAATCTGCAGAAAACACCCCATGAACTGGTAAGAAGATAATTAAAACCTGGATTCCTCCCATACTAAAAAAGCTATGTGTTGTGGTGTGTGTAAGTGTGTGTATGCTTGACCTGACCACGATAAATGTTGCACAACAGCATTTATAAAATCATATGATTACATATGCCTCTAAATTCTCAAGACTTGGGAGTGAGAATGGAATGTGGAAATGAGCTTAAATACAGATAAAGATATACAGATTAGAAAAATAAAATGAAAGAAGAAACGAGTATAATACAGGGTAGAAGTCAAGGGGTTGCACCGTCCTATTCATGCCTCTGATCTGCTGTTTAGTGTTAATCGTTCTGGCAGAAGCAGGCCAAGAGAAGAGAGAGAGAGAGAGAGAGAGAGAGAGAGAGAGAGAGAGAGAGAGAGAGAGAGAGAGGAGAGAGGAGAGAGAGAGAGAGAGAGAGAGAGAGAGAGAGTGGGTGAAAAAATGAGAGGTGAAAAGAGAAAAATAGTAAAGAAAAAGTGTGAGAGATTAAAAAAACTAGTTACTGACAAACAGAGAAAAAGAGAGAATGGGTATATATATATATATATATATATATATATATATATATATATAGAGAGAGAGAGAGAGAGAGAGAGAGAGAGAGAGAAGAGAGAGAGAGAGAGAGAGAGAGAGAGTGAGAGAGAGAGAAGAGAGAGAGAGAGAGAGAGCGAGAGAGAGAGTGAGGAAATATATAGAGGAAAAAAGTGAGAGACAAAATATAGTGTGAGAGAGTGTAAAAGGAACAAGGGGAAAGGGGAAGTAGGAAAGAGGTTCTGATCCTAATCAAAGGAATGGAAAACTATGAAAAAGCAATAGTAATCATATCGCAGTCATCAGGGAAGTGCTGATAATATTTAGTGGATGAGGAGAAAATGAAAATGTTTAACCACATGGAATGAAGAGTTAACCTGCTTTTAAATGTTTATCTCTGGGCTACAATAAGCTCCTCACTATCATAATTACATCTCAGTTTCACAGAGCTCCATGATTCTGACAAACACCAGATGGTAGTATGTTAAAACATGATGTGGTTAAAAACAGGTCAGTATTGTATTGAACAAAATTAACCATAAGAACCCAATATGTCCTGTACCAGGCCAAAAAACTGAAAGGCACTTCTTTAAATCTGTGGCAACAGTGAAACATTTTGTTTTACTTTCTGGGGGCCAATGTGTTTTCTATGACTTTATGAAATATGCCAAAAACTTCTGGTGGGATGCCAAATATATGCGTGTCATAAAAACTGAACAAATTTCTCAGATTTGTATATGAAAGTCTTTAAACATTAAACAAATAAAACAAAGGCACCATGTGTGAAAGCATTCATTCATAAGAAGACTTTTAGAAACACATCTACAACTGCTCAATGCATAAAAAAGTACTTTGCTGTTGGTTTAAGACTCATTTGCATATTGAAACAGCCAAAACTGTGCTAATAATTAACACACAATGCACTGTGCAGAACTCGACGTTTTATAATAGTTACAAGTTAATAAAGAATTTGAATTAATAATGGAATTATAACCCTAGAGATCGACTGTCGACAAACACCAGGACAGCAGCCTCGGGTCAAAGCTGTGAATGGCACAGAAGTTTTGCAGAAAATGTCAGAGAACAAAAGCTCTAGAATCCCCTCCGTCCTGTATCCCCACAACTGGAGGAAGGGAGGGAAGTGTTAAAGAAGAAAGGGATAATTCCCCTCTCCCTCAGTTTTACCTGACCAATCCCATCCCCGCAGGGCTCCTTTTGTCACTTTCTTCTTGTCACAGATTAACCCATTTAATGGAGGGCTGAAATGGTATATGTGCACAAGCGTTCCCCCATGCAAGTCAGAGAAAGCAGCCAACAGTGAACAACAGCAAGCTCCTCAATCATAACGCCACACCTTGACATTCCTCTGCTGTTCTTCAGTGACAATGAAAGGAGCCTTTGGGAATGGGACAAAACTTGGAATTTAAGAAGAAATCTCTTTATACACGCACACACACACACACATACACACACACACACACACACGCACGCACCACTGGAGCAGATACATTTACACATGTTACAAAAACAGCACCAGAGGCTTTTCTCCATGTCAACGTTCTTCAAAGTGAATGTGACCTCAAACACCTCCAGCCTAGAAACCTGTGTGTGCATGTTGCTCTGTAAGAGTATGTGATTGTGTGTGTGTGTGTATGCGCACATTTCCTTTTCATTTGTAGCTTGCTGTAAGACCCTTCATCTTTACACTAATAACATACAAATAAATCCCACCTTTTTACCTCTCTTCAACTACAGATTCCAACTAAACCATCATTAAGCATTTATTATCAGTTCACTAAAGTACACTTCAGTGACAAAAATTCTACATATTTAGCCAACTCTGCAAGGCTGACTGAAGCTTGCTTCTGTTTTGTATCCAAACAAATGAAGGCACATGTCATACATGTATGAAATGTTAGTGTCACAATGATAAGCTTATAAACATCAGTTTATCACAATGGGTTAATATTTTTAAAACTGTACATTTTCTTTTGCAGTCTGTATTTTAATATGATGTTTTGATTCACTAGTTCACCAGTGGATGTTCGCCTATTTATTCAGAATTTACACCATGACTTAATACTATATTGGGCTATGGACAGATGTTTGAAACAACAGACATGTAGGTCATATATTTTTACTTCATGGTCTGTGCTTTTACAGTAAATATTTCAGTAGATATTTAGAGATGCTGCAATATAATAAGGAATTAGAATGACAGTAATCTGATGACCTGGCTGTTAAAAGCTAAAGGTTATTTGTGCCCCTAGCTCAGCAGATGCCCAGTGAGTTGATGAAGATGACTGCACATTTTCACGAAAGGTGACTTCGGCACCCTACTCATACACACACAGGCTGACCTCCTGCTTCCCCAGGTGCTTGGGGGATTATTTTTCTTCTTAAGTGTCTGGTCATCTCCTTCCTTTAACACTTCACATCCATCAGTGCCATCCATCTCTACAAGCAGCCGATTGTAAAAAAAAAAGTTTGAAAGATAGAGGGAATATGTGAAAGTGGGAGTGTTTATACAGAGCTCTTTTTACAACACAGTCCAGCAACCAAGAGCATGAATGGAGCAAACATGATCAGACACACAAATCCCCGGCAGTAGCTCAGAGTCTGTCTAAATGGCACAAAGCATATACGATGAGGCCACCTGCCTGTCTTAGCTTTTGTATGTACAACACAACAATAAGAGAGTACTCCATATACTGAAAGAATTTTACAAACATTAAAACACCAGCAGTGTATTAGCATAGCTTCTTTTCTTTTCGCCTGCTAAATGGCATAAATGTAAATCTAACATCAAGATGCAATGAACTGCAATGAATATGAAAACACAATAAATTTCCAGCAAACAACAATTTTATAAATGTAACTCACAAGTATTAGACACGGCTTCATTCAGTTGCAAACAAAAAAGACAAGTTGGTTCACACTCTCTGGTTTTAGTTGTATTCTTGGTCCAGGACAGTTGTCCTGTACAGTTTACACACAGCGGTGTTCCGAGCTCCGTCAGACCTACTGGTGTATTCCGTGATTTTCTCTTTCTGTTTTTTGTCATGTCCAAGATGCAACCAAGTGAAAACCTGATAAATGTCTGTTTGCGTCTCACTCTTGGCACATTCCATTATCAAGGAATATGACTGGCTGTTCAAGAGCCAGGATGGGAGCATGTTTGGAGTTTGTTCATAAAGCCAAACATTGTGTATTTGTTGTGTGCTTTCCTGGTGATTTAAACTAAATGCATTGTTTTTTCTGGATATTTCCTTTCCTTAAGAGAGTGGAATATAATTTACTGTACATAACAACCTCTGAAACACCTCCTGAAAACATGAAATGAATAACTTGTACTTAATGACCAGATAAGTGCTATACATGAAGGAAAGGTAACCTCTATTTTTTATTCAAATGTTGAAATACATATTTATAAAAGATTGTGTGTATATTTTAATATCCTCATTTTAATATAATTGTGTTTACCATTACCAGGTAGTCAACACACTCTGAAACCAGTACAGCAAAAAATATGGCATTTTATATATTATAAATGAATTATGAACATTTTTGTTAGTTAAGACTCTGAAGAGTTTGATGTTTTCTCCCTGTGTCTGCGTGGGTTTCCTCCGGGTGACTGTCTGTGTGGAGTGTGGTGTGTTCTGCTTGTGTCTGCATTGGTTTCCTCCGGGTGACTGTCTGTGAGGAGTGTGGTGTGTTCTCCTTGTGTCTGCGTTGGTTTCCTCCGGGTGACTGTCTGTGTGGAGTGTGGTGTGTTCTCCCTGTGTCTGCGTTGGTTTCCTCCGGGTGACTTTCTGTGAGGAGTGTGGTATGTTCTCTCTGTGTCTGCGTGGGTTTCCTCCGGGTGACTGTCTGTGTGGAGTGTGGTGTGTTCTCCTTGTGTCTGCGTTGGTTTCCTCCGGGTGACTGCCTGTGAGGAGTGTGGTGTGTTCTCTCTGTGTCTGCGTGGGTTTCCTCCGGGTGACTGTCTGTGAGGAGTGTGGTGTGTTCTCCTTGTGTCTGCGTTGGTTTCCTCCGGGTGACTGTCTGTGAGGAGTGTGGTGTGTTCTTCCCGTGTCTGCGTGGGTTTCCTCCGGGTGACTGTCTGTGAGGAGTGTAGTGTGTTCTCTCTGTGTCCGCGTGGGATTCCTCCGGGTGACTGTCTGTGAGGAGTGTGGTGTGTTCTCTCTGTGTCCGCGTGGGATTCCTCCAGGTGCTCCAGTTTCCTCCCACAGTCCAAAATCACACGTTAGTTGGTGGATTGGAGACTCAAAAGTGTCTGTAGGTGTGAGTGTGTGAATGAATGTGTGAGTGTGTGTTGCCCTGTGAAGGACTGGCGCCCCCTCCAGGGTGTATTCCCGCCTTGCGCCCAATGATTCCAGGTAGGCTCTGGACCCACCACAACCCTGAACTGGATAAGAGCTTACAGATGATGAATGAATGAGTGAATAATTCATATCTGTTTGGTATTTTTATCACTCTGTCCTACAGTGGGATGTCTTAAGCACTGATCCAAAGGTAGGATTTGTTCATAAACCTGCTTGCATGTAGCACTCTCTCACAGCTGTGTTTGAACACTTCCACGGTTTACTATGAGTTGGCCCAGCCACTACCTTCAGTGGCCTGTACTCTGCTGTATGCTGTAAACTAGACCACCCTCAGGAAGCCGAGAGAGTGTACATTCAGGACTGTGGAGTGTGTGTGAGATAGCATCGGTCAAACACTCGGGATAAATAAGCTGACAGCACAGGCCGGGTCCACTAAAGTTTTTAATCTTGCTTTTGGATGCACTTCAATTGGCTTCACAATGCTGTGCACACATAAACCATAAACAACAGAGCAGGACTATACACATTAAAAAAAATCAGATCTGCCGCTGTTGTAGACACTATGGATTTTTAAACCTATCTAATTGTCAACAAATAATTAAAAATATGTGAACAGAACCAAGACGTAAACAAATCACAGGGCATTGCCATCCATCCAAATCTATAGAATATGTTCAAGGAAACACACCAGAAACCCTGAGGGTCAAATACACATCCAAATGTGGGGTGTGTAATGTATGCGGTTGGTATTCACAGCTAAAATAACTCCCTTCAAAAACAAAACAAATGGCAGAGAGTAAGAAAGGTTCAAAATAAAACCTATTTATGTAAATATGTTTTATTTATCGTTACACTTATATAGAGTCATTCTAGAACAACAAGGACACTTTACAATCAACACCCACAGACACCATTCAATCCACACACACTGGCGAGAAGCAGCAGCCAAACACACTCATCCACCCGGAGGACTGCATGGGGCACTAGAGTGCCAATCCATATCTGGGCACACACACATTCACTCACACACGAGGACAGTTTTTAGAGAAGATAATTCACCTAACCTCCATGTGTTTGGACTGTGGGAGGAAACCAGAGACCCCGGAGGAAACCCATGCAGATACAGGGAGAACCTTGAAACTCCACCCAGATGGGACTTGAAACCAAGATCCCAGCGCTGAGAGGCAAATGTGCTAATCACCAAGCCACTAAGCCACCCTTGTTAAATATGTTAAACGTTGAGGTATTTAATAAAGATGATGCAACCAAGCACATCTGTAATGTGTATATGACATTATATCCATTAAATATATAGGCATTTATGGGCGGCACGGTGGCGCAGCAGGTAGTGTCGCAGTCACACAGCTCCAGGGGCTGATTGTGGGTTCAATTCCCGCTCCGGGTGACTGTCTGTGAGGAGTTGGTGTGTTCTCCCCGTGTCCGCGTGGGTTTCCTCCGGGTGCTCCGGTTTCCTCCCACAGTCCATAAACACACGTTGCAGGTGGATTGGCGACTCAAAAGTGTCCGTAGGTGTGAGTGTGTGAGTGAATGTGTGTGTGTCTGTGTTGCCCTGTGAAGGACTGGCGTCCCCTCCAGGGTGTATTCCCGCCTTGCGCCCAATGATTCCAGGTAGGCTCTGGACCCCCCGCGACCCTAAATTGGATAAGCGGTTACAGATAATGGATGGATGGATATAGGCATTTATAATAGAAACATTAAGATTTATTAAAATGTATGTATAATTTCTACACAAGTATAATACATTTCATAAACATCCATAGATCCTACCATTGAAGAATCTTTAGATTTAAGAGAGGATGTAGAACACTGTGTTCCTCATCCAGGTGCACGGTACTTCTTTTGTTTGAAGAGTGCTTCAAAACTTTAAAAATAAGCTGGTTCTATCAGTGAGACCATAATGATCTTTAATTGCTCACTCTGCTTGACCTTTAATGCTCGCATGTACGCAGACATTCACACCTTATTAACAGTAAGAATGGCTGTTGCATACTCATGCCTGGTGTATGCTTTTGGCTGGTACACAATGAATGATTGAATGGGTGATTTTAAATTAGGGGATTTACCTGGGCTTCTGTTTCACCTGTAGAGGAATTTTTGAATACCAGAGATGGAGCAGGAAACTGCCACAGGCTAAGTGAATCACGTGTGTACCTCTGAGCATGCTCAATGCACATGGCTTTGATATTCACCCTAGTCTGGCAAGCCCAAACATCTGCATACCTCAGGCTAGTGCTCCAGCTTGCCCAGTTCATTCTGTGTTTGTGTTCACAAAACATGTAGATTCTCTTAGCTTAGTTTAATTTGACCACTGTGAGTAGTTATAGTATTCAGTTTGGTCCAAATTTGAGGGGTGAGGGGGGTGCTGCTTAGTGGAATGATAAAAAATTGAGCAAAAAAACATTTTTTAATCTCATAAAGGATGAAATTTGTGCATTGAACAATGTGTTTTCCAGGATTCATTACCTCAACTGAAAAGTTGCATAATTTATGAACCTAGACCAATATGCCCCAGTCAGAATCATACAACAAGTGACAAAATGTGTACTAGATCAGTCATTAATTTATTTATTCATTGTCTGTAACCGCTTATCCAGTTCAGGGTACCTTCAGTGTCGCGTTGGGCACAGAGCCTACCCTGAATCATTGGGCAGGAACACACCCCAAAAAAGGGCGCCAGTTCTTCACAGGGTGACACACAAACACACACACACACACACGCAAACACACACACGCACACACACACACGCACGCACGCACGCATGCACGCATGCACGCACGCACGCACGCACGCACACACTCACTCACTCACTCACTCACTCACTCACACCTATGGACACTTTTGAGTCTCCAATCCACCTACCAACATGTGTTTTTGGAGCATGGGAGGAAACCGGAGCACCCGGAGGAAACCCACGCAGAAACAGGGAGAACACACCACACTCCACACAGTCACCCGGAGGAAACCCACACAGACACAGAGAGAACACACCACACTCCTCACAGACAGTCGCCCGGAGGAAACCCACTCAGACACAGAGAGAACACACCACACTCCTCACAGACTATCACCTGGAGGAAACCCACTCAGACACAGAGAGAACACACCACACTCCTCACAGACAGTCACCCGGAGGAAACCCACACAGACACAGGGAGAACACACCACACTCCTCACAGACAGTCACCCGGAGGAAACCAACGCAGACACAAGGAGAACACACCACACTCCACACAGACAGTCACCCGGAGGAAGCCCACGCAGACATATGGAGAACACACCACAGACAGTCACCCGGAGGAAACCCACGCAGACATAGGGAGAACACACCACACTCCTCACAGACAGTTACCTGGAGGAAACCAACGCAGACACAAGGAGAACACACCACACTCCTCACAGACTATCACCTGGAGGAAACCCACTCAGACACAGAGAGAACACACCACACTCCTCACAGACAGTCACCCGGAGGAAACCCACTTAGACACAGAGAGAACACACCACACTCCTCACAGACTATCACCTGGAGGAAACCCACTCAGACACAGAGAGAACACACCACACTCCTCACAGACAGTCACCCGGAGGAAACCCACACAGACACAGGGAGAACACACCACACTCCTCACAGACAGTCACCCGGAGGAAACCAACGCAGACACAAGGAGAACACACCACACTCCACACAGACAGTCACCCGGAGGAAGCCCACGCAGACATATGGAGAACACACCACAGACAGTCACCCGGAGGAAACCCACGCAGACATAGGGAGAACACACCACACTCCTCACAGACAGTTACCTGGAGGAAACCAACGCAGACACAAGGAGAACACACCACACTCCTCAAAGACAGTCACCCGGAGGAAACCCACGCAGACATAGGGAGAACACACCACACTCCTCACAGACAGTCACCCGGAGGAAACCCACTCAGACACAGAGAGAACACACCACACTCCTCACAGACAGTCACCCGGAGCGAGACTCGAACCCACAACCTCCAGGACCCTGGAGCTGTGTGACTGTGACACTACCTGCTACCACAACTAGAATAGTTATTTAACTCGAATAAACCAAAAAGTAATTTAAACAAGATCAATTCAATGTTTGACAGGAGCAACATTTGAAATTCAGATTCATGCCATGACTCATTAGGTTGTAGCTTCTTTTGACTTGTCTTGTAGGCTGAATGGGAATTTTTTTCAGGACTAATGAAAGCTCCCTGTAGCAGAAGTGCTCCTAGAATAGAGCATGCACAGCCCTTGAGGCGGCAGACAGAAGAGTGATCTGCAATGACCTCATCTAGCTCATCAAGCTTCTCTGCACTGTTGACGTTCCAACTTTAGACCGGCTACCCAGAGATCACTGTACCAATCTATCATACATCATATAACAGCGTTGGAATACTAGCTTCCTGTTACCATTCCCTCTCTGACTCTCTGTCAGGCCAGACTCAAATAGTATATATGCTCACAGTGAAGAAAGGGTTAATCTCTTGTAAAGATTCTTTATACTAGACATCTAAGAAAGGAATAAAAAATTCTAATCAGGACGTATAGTCATGTTTTGTGCTGCACATAAAAAGATCAAGGAGTTTGTCTGACTTACAAACTAATGTGCACCTGAATTTTCTGCTTTTTGCATCGCACCTAGCATATAGGTCTGTGTATATGTCAAAAAGTCTCATGTATAATACATTTTGCTTAATTTTCTATTTATTATAACCTCTATCTGTGGTAACATTCTCTTTGCTGCCTTTGCATTCTTTTTGCTGGGATTTTCCCTGGTACTTGGTACTTAGTACAATTATATTTGTATAGGCCAATTGGCCAAATCAAGACTAAGCCCAAGTCTAAACTAAGGCTTTAGATTATGGTCCAGTGCATATCCAGGAAATCAGAACCCCACGCAGTAGCTTGACACATTACACTGAAGCACTTTTTACTGAAACTACACTGTGCCAGTACAAGTCCCATGTGTGGTGTTCACATAGCTTAATGTAACAACAGATATTAACAATTTACTCTTCTGAAGTGAAATCACATCATTCTCCAAAAAGGTTCATATTCAATCCAGCACTTCACTCTCACACTCAATCAACAATAAACAGATATTATGTAGTTGATGGCTATATAATATAAACCAGTAGACTAGATTTCATGAAGCTAGTGTCCAATGGTCAATCTCAATAATGCACAGATTGCTACCCAAAGTTAAAATACCTTTAATGATAGCTAAGTTAGATTATGTTTTGTAGTGTCATTAAACTGAAACAATGACCATGAGATTAAAGTGCAAAAGGTTTTTGTTTAATTCAGTGATTTTACCTTTGTCTCATTCCAGATCCACCATACAGATTGTCAGCGGCAGTGCAATACACTGCTGGCAATCTCAGAGCCAGCATGGTCAGTTTCCGGTCTGATGCTGTGTAGAACACATACCAGAAGGCCACTGCCAAGCTGCCGGTGTGAACATTACCTACTTATGCTCAATCTCACTGATGAAAGGCGAAACACTGCGCTCTCCACTCCAGGCTATAATTACCAGCGTAAAGTGGCGTGGCACTAATAACGCTGTTTGAAGTGAAGAGACTACCCCAGCGGAAGTTAAACCCCCTCGAATGGGACACGCATCAACTGGGGCAGGGTTGCCAAGTGTCCATTCTTTTGACCCTAATGGGGACATTTTAAAATGTTAGCATACCATCATGGCATGTAGCAAGAAGGTTAACTACCCTTTAAAATATTTAGTGGCTGGTCAAAAGTGGACCTGTTCTGTGATTAATTTTATGTGTAGTTATGTATAGGGGCGGCACGGTGGAGCAGCAGGTAGGTGTCACAGTCACACGGTGCCAGGGGCCTGGAGGTTGTGGATTCGAGTCCCGCTCCAGGTGACTGTCTGTGAGGAGTGTGGTGTGTTCTCCCTGTGTCTGTGTGGGTTTCCTCCGGGTGACTGTCTGTGAGGAGTGTGGTGTGTTCTCCCTGTGTCTGTATGGGTTTTCTCCGGGTGACTGTCTGTGAGGAGTGTGGTGTGTTCTCCCTGTGTCTGTGTGGGTTTCCTCCGGGTGACTGACTGTGAGGAGTGTGGTGTGTTCTCTCTGTGTCCGCGTGGGTTTCCTCCGGGTGACTGTCTGTGAGGAGTGTGGTGTGTTCTCCCTGTGTCCCCGTAGGTTTCATCCGGGTGACTGTCTGTGAGGAGTGTGGTGTGTTCTCCCTGTGTCCGCGTGGGTTTCCTCCGGGTGATTGTGAGGAGTGTGGTGTGTTCTCCCTGTGTTTGCGTGGGTTTCCTCCGGGTGACTGTCTGTGAGGAGTGTGGTGTGTTCTCCCTGTGTCTGCGTGGGTTTCCTCCGGGTGACTGTCTCTGAGGAGTGTAGTGTGTTCTCTCCGTGTCTGCGTGGGTTTCCTCCGGGTGACTGGGAAGAGTGTGTTGTGTTTGTCTGTGTGGGTTTCCTCCGGGTGCTCTGGTTTACTCCCACAGTCCAAAAACACACATTGGTAAATGGATTGGCGACTCAACCACACCCTAGGTGTGAGTGTGTGTGTGTGTGTGTGTGTGTGTGTATATGTGTGTGTGTGTGTGTGTTGCCCTGTCAAGGACTGGTGCCCCCTCCAGGGTGTGTTCCTGCCTTGCGCCCAGTTATGTGTTATGTGTTATGTAAAGATTTTAAATAATGTGTGAGTTTGTACAATATTTTTTGACAATTTCACTGTAAGAACGTATAAGAAACCCATGTAAAATGTAAAGATACCATCTGTGCATTCCAAAATGTGACTAATGTAAAAAAAAAATTATTCATTTTACAATTGGATATTTGCAAGAGTTTTTTTGGAACCTTTGGTGGAACTGGAAAACTTCTTTTTTCTGTTTGCTGAAAATAGACTTTATTCTGAGAAAGTCATCTGATGCTTCATGGTACACACATAAAAACTTCAGAGGATGAAGGGTTATGCTTTGCACACACTTAGGCCTTTCAGTGCTGGCCAATGGATGACCAAAAAAGGTTTATTGTGTGATCTTTCCACGTGTATTGGATGTAGGCAAGTGAAGCAGTCAATACACTAAATTTTATTTTGATGACAATTTAAAAATGTTTGTGATTATTCTGACAATAGTTCATAATCTGTTTGGGGTTTCAGTATAATATAAATGGGCGTAACTGAATTAAAACACATTGCAGAGTCTATTTCTCATACAAAGTTTAATGCAAACTAATCAATGGGTCAATTCACTGGGAATAGAAATTTAGGAAATTTTAGGAAATTTGGTAACTGTGACTCCCCTAGAAAAAACACACATGCAACTCAAATTACAACTGAATTGGGTCACAATACAGTGTGTGTCCTGTGTTTCAGTTCACAATGAGTATGCCTATGTATATGTGAAGGTACATGGCAAACTTTGCATTGCAACACATTTCCCAGTCTCTCTCTGTCTCTCTCTCTCTCTCTCTCTCTCTCTCTCTCTCTCTCTGATGTGTGTGTGTGTGTGTGTGTATGTGTCTGTAGCCTGTGCTGTGCCAGCTCAGCTATTAATAGTAAGCGGATGTCTCACACTGCTCAGTGATCTGTTTTTGGCAGGTGAACCAAGCTGAGAGTGAGACATGGGTGAACCTGACCACACTCAAACTCAGATTTGCGAGTGTGTGTTTGCATTTGGATGAAAGTATTGCTTATTTACTCTTTTAAAAATCCTAAATGAAAAAGGTGATACATTTCTCATGAATTCTCCTAGTGTAATACAAACAGAGAGATGGCACAATAGATGCATGCTACCTCCCTTTCTATTTCTTCCCTTATACACACATGCACACACACATACACACACACCTCAGCTGCAGGTAGCCGATCTTGTTCAGGCTGACTCAGCTGTGGTTAGCTCACTCTCCTCTCATTTGCTCTCAGTCTGAAACCATACAGACAGCACAGGGAGGGATCCCAGACAACACAAGATACTGTGCCAGCTAGACTTCTGACACATGAATGTACAGGCTACCGCTTGTATGCAGCCTAAACCTTAGCCCTGTTGGGGCCGTTATGTTGGGCGGAGGCATGAAAGTAAATTTATTAATAAAGAGGCATTCATCATAGCATTCAAATTCCAATAAATTACAATTACAATAAAATACAAAAAAGTATTTGTTGCTGCCTTGCAGGCAGTAATTCTGAGTAGGCTCTGGACAGAACAGAAAAAACCCATTGTGTTCTAACTTTGTTCTAACTTCCCACATTTTCTTATGGATGAATCTTGATATGAATTGCTGTACTCAGCAGAGAAGAGTGACGTGTCTGTGTTTGTTATATCTTTAATCTCAATAGCCTTTAACCTAAACCTATAGCTACTGCAAGTAGGAAGTACCACAGAAGTGTTAATAAATGAAAAGCTTGAGTTAATTTTATACTTATAAATGGATTACATCTTTCAATGTCATTTACTAGACAGGTTTAGTACCAGCCGAAACTAATCTTTCTCAAACTCTCTGTTTTCCATCAGAGAGGAATATGGTGAAACACAAAGAGACTAGATAAGAAATATAAACCGTGGAAAGCCATGCTGTCACTGCTGTCATGGCTTTGCTATTGTTTTTACTTTAAAACATATTCCTCAAATTCTGTAGTTAATCTCAGAAGTCATATCAAGTCATATTTGCTTTTCACAACATTCTGTGACATGTCACACAGGCCGAAATTATGATAAACTCTAATCAACAGTATACTGTGCAAACCTAATGCATGGTCACAAACCAAACCTTTCAAAAGAGTTCCAACCTTTGCACATAAACACTCTACTGAGCCCTATTCTAACAGGTGGTCTTCATCTCACCAGTTTGACTTTTATTAACCTTCTCTTCCCTCTTCAAAAACAGAGTAGGATCTATCTATCCATCCCTCCCTTCCCCCTTGTCCTCATCTCTCTGTGTCCTTCCAAACAATGTCCTCTTTCACTGAGGCTACTGAAGGGCTGTGGTCTGGTCTAAGAGATCCCTGTCTGACATGTCTTTTGTTTGGAAACCAACTCCTCTTCTTTTTATTATTTTTTTTTTTTTTTTGCCTAACAACAGAGTTACCTACACACCATTAAGCCAGTCTGCCTTTGATGGCAGCCAGTGAAATACGCCCAAAGCACTGAATAGTGGGAGGAGGGGTAAGGGAGGAAAAAGAGAAGAAAGGAGGAGGGAAAGAGAGAGAGAGGAAAAAGAAGAGGAGGAAAAGAAAAGGAAGGAATCCCACAGTAGGAGAAAAAAAAGCAGCTCTCCTGAAAAGCCCCCGAATGTTTTATGTTGATGTTCGGGGTCAGTGTGTGTGTCTTTGTACTATTCTTCATAGGTGCTGCAGCTGAAAGAACACAGTGGGAATTATCAGGGCTGGGCCGGATGTAACACAGAAGCTTATATTATGACAAATGGTGGTAAACAAAAGGCAGAAAGAATGAAAGAGGTTTACATATTTACCTTCAGCCCCCATCAGGGATACCACAACTACCAGTACAACAATCTCAGTAAGGGGTAGTCGTGGTGGCTATTTTTCAACATCACAATGTTTGGGTGTCCTACCACCACAATGTGCAATATCTCAGCCGGACATATACAGTGGTTATGGGGGTTAGAGAAGCATACAAACAAAAGCTTATCTTATTCGAAGAGTTGGTACTCAGTAACTACTTGGAAACCAATGAAAACTGTCTAAATTAATCTGAAGATATAGGCGCGAGAAATGGAAGACTGGTCTACCGGCATTTCCTGGAAATTTTAGGTAAAAAACCTATGGTATTTTCTTTTTTATTCCATGTACATGCTATGGATCATACTTAGTACTAGTGATGTCCTAATCAGGTTTTTTGCCCTCAATCCCAATCCAAGTCTGTAACTAATGTCTGATACTACTGTATCTGCTTGAAACTGAATATCTACTGCTTATTTTTTTAAATATACAAACTTGGTGTCTTCACAAACAGCTCATATATATATAATTTAATATTAGTTTTAATCTTATATGAAACTATCAAAAGTAACTTTTATTTATAAAGAATTACTAAAAGTCAGTCAGTTTAGATGCTAAAATAAGTTAAGCTACATCTTTATTCAGCACTGACATGTTTCTCTCATTGATACCGGTCTTTGAGATCCCTACCTAGTACACGTCAGCAGAACAAATTCACCTAACTAGAGACAATGTAAGTGAGATGAGTCATTGATTAAAAAATGAATGGTAAGGCTCATCAGAACTCTGCCATTTCCCGTCCCAAGCCAGCATGAGAAAGGAGGAGGACTGAACATCAGGCGAGCACTCCCCCATGAAGATAACATAAAACTTAAGAATCAAAAAATGATGAGGAAAAAGAAATGAAAAGCGAAAGATAAATACGACGACTGAAATGCACCTTGTAAATTCCACTGTCATTCCATCAGCAACCTACGCTCTGGAAATTTGGAAGACATCAGCAAAGATGTCACAGAGGCTCAATGCAGCCCAGCAGTGGTGGTTGAGACAAGTCCTGTGAATTTCATACAGGGATCACATTACCAACAAAGAGATTCAGCACTGATCGGCCACATCCTCTCAATAACAGTGTAACTGAATGCTGCCTACGATGTTCTGCGCACATTCCCCGACAACAACAGCCACGTCTCCCAAAAGTTGCCATCACATGGAACATTTAATTAAGATGTATGAGCACATGGAATCAGCTTGGAAGATGCCAATCTCATGGCAGGTGATTGAGCTCAATGGGAACTACTCATCACCCAATGCGCAGGAGAATCTAACAAACTCAGCCAGCCAGCTCACGAGAGAAGCTGCAAGTGTATCGCCGGCTGTGGAGATATTCCAAGATGGCTGCTTAGTGGATAGTGTATGTTGATGATTTCAGCATAAAGCACATGTCTTTATCAGAACAGAAGTGGTACAGAAGCAAGCAACAACTTGAATGTAATGTTTACATGGTGTGTGTGTGTGTGTGTGTGTGTGTGTGTGTGCGCGTGTGTATGCTGGTGTGCTACTTGCTGTACAGCTGGTATAAAACACTACAGCAATGTGTAGTTGATGAGGACTAAATGATCAATGCAGTCCTACTATGAAGGTACATAAGATGGACTTGGTTCATAATCATGGCTTGTTTAAAAAGTGGGAAGTCAAATAAAAATAAATTGTAGGCAAAGCAAATCTGGTTGTGTAACAAAATCTCTGTTCATTGTGTCACTCCAGCACAAAGACTATCCCTGGAGAGGATATTTCCAGCCTTAGGGTGTGTTCACTAGAGTAGGTTCTATGTAGCCCCAGGCTAGAGCTGCATAACTTTCCTTATTACAAAAACGTCAGGCTGGTCCTGAACATTCACGTCAGTCATTCTTTCATTTCTTATTGCTAAACTTTTTCCACCATCTCTTTATCTTCCTTGTCAAAGGCAAGTTTATACAGATTGCAGTGAGCTAAGGCACAGCTGGATTACTCCTTGTCAAAAGCAGTAGTTCTAATGTATCTCAAAAATACAACTTCCACTGACAGATGGAAAAAGCATAAATTACAGCCACTGTGGCTATATGATGTCACAAATCTTAAGACAAACAGGAAGGAAATGACCAAAAGACCAATGTTAATTAATTAATGGCTGTAATGACCTGACAAGCAACACACCTGGTGGCTCATAGAACTGTGGTTTATTGGGGCAGTACAAGGAGAGTAAGAGGGTAAAAGAAACAACAGGCCATAGGTTCCTTCTCTGCTCTTCTATTACCCTGATTACACGTATGCTTAGGACACTTGTAAAATGTTGAGTTAGTGGTTAATAACAAAAACAATGCAAGGACAATTCACTAAAGCTGCATTAAACACACCTCGTATTGATTTTATTTGACATTCAACTAAAGTTCAACTAAAATATACTTTATTACAATAAATCAGGTGCTGCTCATGGAATTAATATATCGGGTCAATTACTCCAGGCACTAAGGGGAAATTTGGAGTGTGTGTATATATATATATACATATTTCTTCTTAGGAGCCTAGGGGTACGCATACACTGTGTCAGTCATCTAACCCTTTCTCACACACACCTGACCAGATGTGCCAGAGTCTGCTGGAGGGTAGGAGGTCAGACACAGCTGAGGGAGGTCACAGCAGCAATGGAAATAGAGATAAACGATGGGATTCAGGAAGTCAACCTTCTTGGAAACAGGTGTTATCTCAGTTATGTCCTTTTTCCCCCTTTTCTGCACTGTTTCATCCCTTTAAAAGTTTGTTGGGATCAACAACTTCATCCAGTGGATATTCCCTAGTGAGTGAAATGCTACTAGTTGAACATCCACGTCATCGCAATCAGCCTCCTCAACTCATGTTCTATTTAAAAACAACTGCAAGGCTGAGAGCGAGGTTCTCCTAAAAAGTAGCATGTTCTTGGGGTCTGTTTGGGATTTCTCAGTTGTAATATGAGCTATACATGAGGTGTGTGAGCCCAACCTATTATCCCAAGAACATGTACAATCCCTTTGATGGACAGATCAATCACTGTCTATGCTTTGGTTCAGAGAGGAGATGAAACAAACTGTCAGTTTTTCTCATAACAGGATTTTCTGGGAATGCCCATGAGCAAGAGGCGCAGTTAAAGCGTATGTAAAGCTTCAGGAACTCTGTCGCTCTTAAAGCAGGGAAGATGTGAGGTAAACTTGTAATCATCTGGAACTAGTTTGTCTTTGTTAATGGACTTGAAGTGCAATCAATAAAGAGCAAGAGAGTATGTGGTCCATATGTGTTTTACAAACGTGATAAAATAAGGTAATACAGCACTGTACCCTCAATTTATTTGAACTGTGCTCATTTGAAAATATATAAAACACAAGGAAAAGACAAATGATTTCCAAAACTGTGGTTAAAAATGTTTAACAAAATAGATTGTGTAACAACACTAGGTAAGATTTAGTATTTTTGCTTCTCGGCTCCCCTACAGCTAAACAGTTTAATTCACTTTTACAGCACTGTCCTGCAATCAAGAGGCAGCACGTGGCATGAGAAGGGGGTAGGGGCATGTGGTTTCTTTCAAAAGGTACATAGTGCAGTTCCTGCAGTACTGAGCCCAGATTAACAACGATGGAAGCTCTATTCTCCCTGTTGCATGTCAGTGAAGCATCACAATGTTTCTGAAGCTGACATTTTAAGATTGCAGTCTATCCCCTTATTGTGAGGAAACTTCAGGCTCTGTATCTGAAAGGATATGTAGTTGTAAGTAGAAAGACATTAACAAATCAAGTAACAAAGTAATTAGTGTCTTGACCAACTCAGAGCTCAGATCACCTAATGTTCTTGAGTGTTGAAGAATATCCCTGTAGATTTTTTGAAGCAAATAAAAAGCAAATCTCCCTAAAATTATGGGAGCTTTAATTATTTTTAAATGTGTAAATGTTTCTGCTGTATTTCTGATGCTGAAAATCACAAACCTTATAATTACCCTGTAGTGACACTATCATCTGCTTATCACCTGTGCCTCCTACTCTTTACTTATCCCAACACTTACACTGCCAAAAAACAGAAGAGACAGACAGTAACCGAAAGAAAAATAAAGGTAATCTCTTCCTAATAAACACTGCACAGATCAGAATGTCTCTTTATGTGCCCTGTATAACTTACAAGTGGTAACAAGACCCATGTATGTATTTGAAGGAGAGAGACAGTGGTGAAAAGAGAGCGTACACAGAAACAGGGGAAAGGGAGAGGGGTAAGAAGAGCAAAGTGACAGGGAGTACTGGACATATGAGCACACATTCCGCTCTTGGTCTGTGACTGGTTGCCTCTGTTTTTCTGTCACGGTTCATTGATACAGCTCTACGGATGATTGATACAGAATACAGAGCATAGCCCTCGAATGCAGACATGAGCAAAAAACCTTCAGTTTTCTAATGTGAGGCTAAATGAGATGCTCTGCTTTACACTTTACAGAGAGAGACACTCATGCTTCTGGCTTTACTCTACCTTTCCACATTCTGTTTGTCAGAGCTATGATACTCTCTAATAAAGATCTGAGACAAAAAAAACTATATATATATATATATATATATATATATATATATATATATATATATATATATATATATAGACAGACAGACAGAGAGAGAGAGAGAGAGAAAGAGAGAGATTTCAAAGCTGCAAAACTGAAATGAACTCACGTATTTCAAAACCAAAAAGCATAATAGCCAATTCCTAAACAGTTTATACAAATGTTTGTTAAATTCACTGAAATAAAGCTGAAAGTCTTGATTTCTCTGAAAAACATAAAAACATATATCTCTCAAAGTAGTAACTTTACAGGAAAAGGGAAAACCTTTTTATCTTTCAATGGAAGTCAATGAACAAAGATTTTATTCCAAGTAACTGAGCGTTTGTACGGATTCATTTACATTCAAACTTTCACACCATGTGAATGACAGCTGTTGTGTTCAAATGATGTATTAAACTGACAACTAAAAAAATGGAGATATAAGTTTTTAAATGGAGAATTGATAATATATCATACATGTTTGTCTAGTTACACTCTAATTCAAACGTTTTATATTATTCCTCAGATAAATAATGAGCGATTATAAGCTGCCAGGCCTTTAACACAAAAATTATTATTAAGCTCGCAGTGCACAAATATATCCTTAGTTATTTTCAAATCCAATGTGCTATATATATTGAAAACATTGTACTCTGCATGAATTTACTAGGCTTGGTCTTGGCCTTTTTCCAAAAATCTCCCTTTGATGTCTTGAGTAAATAAATTGCTGACAGTTTTAGGAGCCTTTGATGGTCAGCTGGGACCTAACTCCAGTTCGCTGAGTGATGATGATAAATGATTCTAGCAAAATTATTAACAACATTCACAGTAGTGATGGTTTATAGCAGCTGTCCTCAGATCAGTCCCAGGATGTTCATGCTATTGCTCTTTATTGGTTCCCAAACAAACAAGAAAACAGCAAACAAGAAGATTAACATGAAGTACAAAGTGGACTGAAAGCTAGATTAGAAATGTAAAATTGTCTGCTCCCGCCAGTAAAGATATCTATATTGTGCATCTGGTTCTGGTAAAACGTTTCATTAGTATAGTAACAGTACGTTACACTTTATACTGGCCTTTTTCAGACTGCCACAAATAAGAATCTGTGAATTTTAATTCTTGTGAAGTTTTATTTAACTGAAATATTCACAAAGAAAGGTGTCACTGACCAATGTGACTGTATTTTGAAATTACAAACTTATTTAAAATTCTTGCCCATTCTGCCTTATTACATGACTGACCACAGAACATGTTTCTGCTGATTTCAGGACCATCTGAGATGAGCTTGGACCCAGAGAACATATTATTGGTTCCACATAAAAAGGATAACTGGCATTGTCCTTGTATGTTAGTGTTTCCGGTTGCATTTCTTGATGCAGTGTTAGACTTTAGTTTTTGAAGTATTCTCTCATGAAATCTGTAATAAAATGAAGAGCAATGTTCTATTTCTCTTGTAAAGGCTGAGTCTTTGGTGAATGCTTCCTCATACCTTTTAAATTTATCTGCTTCAAAAAAGGTCACACGATTTTCAGAATTCTCACTCTTGTTTTGCACCGGTCCCCGTTGTTTTGAGAGCATTTATATGCATTCATATATATATGAATTTTCATATAAATGTGGATTGGTTTGAAATCTATACAATAGTGGGAAACATAGATGGCATGATTTTCTGAGTTCAGTATGGTTCCACAATTGAGGACTAAACACAGTTTTCTGAACTGTATTGACCCCAGATCTCATCCCCATGACATATGCACTTTTATGCGTTAAGGAATTTCAGGCTGCATTAAAGTTGCTGTGTGTGATTCTGGATAAAGGATGTTGATATTTGAACTCAAGTGCAAAACAAACACCCTTTTCTTCAGTGCTTCACCTCTCAAATTCATGCATGCATAGCGCCAGTCTGCCTTGCCCTTTCTACCACACAGCAAATTCACCAGTGTTAAATTAACATGATTAGCGCAATAATTTAACACTACTAGTGTTGTTTTAACTGGAGAATTTGCTGTGCATCTTGTGCTCAAGTGTTGTGTTTCTGGGATTGAACTAATTTGTCTACAGAGTCAGGGGTCAGCTTCCAGAGTTTTACAGAAATCGTGTTGGACTGAAATACAGAACCTTTACCTACAAAGTATACAGTCAGTTGATTTGTTTTTTCACACTCCTTCACAGATCAGCACAATACGTTTTCTAGTTTCCATTACACATGTGTGCTTTATCTTGATCATATCACATCATCTCTCTCCCTTACTTTTTTTTATAAAAAAATTATATATTTCCAGTCTATGTAAGAATCAAATTTTTACACTGACACTTCCCTATCTATGCTTTCCAATGATTTGTTGAAGAACAACCCTTTTAGATATGAGATCTCTGTAATTAGGAAGAACTACAGAAAGATGGAAGTGATAACATGAATACCAAAATAAGGCAAGATCCCTTGGATGCATGAAAAGTGTTTGACACAAAGAAACATCTACACGGCCTGCAGGTAGTTCATCTATAAAGCAAGATAAGCTCAGATCTGTGGTTTTGGGAGAGAACAAGGAGTGTGTGTGTCTGTGTGTGTTTGTGTGTGTGTGTGTGTGTCTGTGTGTGTGTGTGTGTGTGTTTGTGTGTGTCTGTAGTGTGTGTGTGTAAAGGGATGAAACATTTCAACAAAGACAAACTTGTCTCGTGAATAGAGATTAAAGCCTCACCGTAGTCTCTGCTAATATCTCCACGACGACAAGACAGAACAGAGAGAGAGTGAGGGATATAGGAGAGGAAGACGCCCTCCCCTCCACATTCCATAAGCCACTTATACACCAAAAGCTTTTGTGCGAAGAAAGATGGGAAGAGCCAATACCTGATCAAGTCACAGTGGACATACCCTATACAACACAAAGCTGAGTTCATCAGTAATCATCAGACGTCACTACAGACACCTAACAACATATTCTCAGAAAGAAGCCGAGTCAACAAACAGTTTATATTTACTCATAGTGAAGTTAATTTAGAGAGGGCATATACACAATCAAGTACATTAGTAACAGTAACATCTGCGAAATGGAGACTGCTGCTAGCATATACCATAAAAGATAAATTAACAGTAAAAATACATTTGTAAAACAAGATTAAACTTGTAGCACTCACTTTAGAAAAATAGGAATTTGGAATTTGGGAATCTGGAGCTCTTTTTAAAACTTGAAAAAAGAACAATCCTGTCTGCTATTTGTGGGCTTCCAAAGTCAGTAAACCTGAGATAAAATGGGAAGTTCTTGTATTCTGTTGCTTCATACGTAGACTGCAGACATTTCAGGATTGCACCTACCTCCTTGTCTGAGTATAACATGCACTGGACCTTTGTTTATGTCACAGTGCAGAGATGAGGTTAAATGTAACAAAACTAACAGAATGAGCAAGGTGTAATAAGTTTATTTTTTACAGTTTTTCTCAAATCTCATTTATATTTGCACAACATTATGTGCATTTCTCAAAGCATTTCGTACAAACAGCACCACGCCCTGATTACTGTCAAATGCCTGTAACTCGCTCAGAATCCTTAGTTCATGTCCCAGAGTGAGGTTTTTATGTGTATGGACGTGTCAGTGTCCTCAGAATGACAGGACCTTGTGTGGTTGATGATGAACAGGACAGTCGTAATGTTTACCACATTGTCAGTGCATCAGGAACAACTCTGTAAGGGTTTTTCTGAATATTTCTGATGACACTGAAAATGCACGAGGCTCCACTTTTACTGTGAGGTGCCTATAAACAATTCAAAGTTTCATTACTGTATGTGGGAGACTGACTGGAAGAGACTGGATAAGATTGATGTTCATGCTTTGTCCTGGTCATAATGAGACAGAAAAGAAAGACACGACTCTTTAGCACAAAAAAAAAAGTCTGACAAATCAGTAAAATCAGCACAGGAAACACTATTTTGGCAGAGACGTACATATAAATCTGCATGGGAAATTACACTAGAGTCGATCTAGACCTCCTGAGGCTCCGGTCTGTTTGGCCACAGACTCTCATCGATATCACATCTGATAGCGTCCCTTGCAACGCAGCGTGGACGTCTTATCCATCAGCTGTGATGTCCTCACATGCTGCATCCAGGTCATCTGAGTACGTGGCTGTCCTCTTACTCATTTCAGACTGTGGACCTGGTTATTTCATTGTTCTTCTGTTGTCAGAAACTGTCTGTAGAGGTTTGGCAATTGAAGGTCCATGAGATGCAACTCTGGACTATTTTAGAACACTCCCCTTTATCAGTGAAAGTCGTGGTTCACCTGAGAGCTACTCGTCAGTTCAGTAGACATTTAAATGAAGGCAAAGGTGTAGAGTAAGGGTGGAGAGGAGTTTTATTTTGGATATAACTTACATTGTAATTTTCATGAAACAGGGTGGGTTTTTAAAGGTTTAACTGATGACTAGAAAAGACAAAAAAATATTAGGAAACTTGAACAGAGGTATTTGCCGTCTGCACATTTTGGTGCTTAACTAAACTTTAAATATGGAGTCCTGCCCAAAACTGCAATGATTAAGCTTGCTCTTTCCCAGCCACATGTGTACAGATGCAGCATAGAAATTCGAACAGAACTGATCCCAATTCATTAAATAAAGTTTAAACTTCAGCAAAGACAAACCTCACTCGGGTAACAGGACTACTTCTCATCTCTTCTCTAAATTATAGCTGACATGTTGGACCCTGAAACAGACTTAGCTTCACTTCCTTCCAGCTATGAAATGTTCTCACTTACAATTTATATATCTCTCTTACCCACACACACACACACACACACACACACACACATGCACACACACACACACACGCATGCACACACACACACACACACACACACACACGCATGCACACACACACACACACGCATGCACACACACACACACACACACACACACAAATCCACACATTCCTAAGAGATCAGATAGGCTACCCCGACGGCAAATCAGCCACCCAGCCCTGCCCTACATGTATGATTACTTGGATTAGCTACTACTGCCTAGTTTATAATGAGGGGTATGAGACAGAAAATTCCCTTCACACACCACACACAAAGGAAGAGAAAGACACATACACTCTCACGCATACAACATCACATCCCCCTACCAAGACACAGAGTGGATAAAGAAAGAATTTGGAGAGAGACCGTGGTTGAGGCAAAAAGGACTTAATAATGAAAGGCAGCTCGTCGTGATGTTTTGCTCATAAAAATCACACGATTAGCAACCGGCATCCCTTTGGCCTATTCTTATTATAAACATTCAGTTAAAATTTATTTCAGTCAAATTGGAGTATTTCACGAATCGTCATTTATATATGCACATTATGTGCATTTCTCAAAGCATATCATACAAACAGCACCACACCCTGGATTACTGGCAAATGCCTGTAACTCGCTCAAAATCCTTAGTTCACATCCCAAATTTTTTATGTCAATTTACACAAGACCTTGCGTCGTTGACTGAGAACAGGACAGTCAACGTTTAGCCACATAGTCAGTACATCAGTAACTCTGACCTCTGGACTATTTTAGACGACTGGTGGATGAACACTCCCCTTTATCAGTGAAAGCCGTGGTTCACCTGAGAGCTACTCGTCAGTTCAGTAGACATTTACCAAACAGGTCAGAATTCTACAGAAATGTGAATGTGAATGTGATGGCAAGGAGTGGGGAAAAATAAACTGAAAAGAAAGAAAGAGCCAGAGAAAAAGAAAGTAAAATGAAGAGTAACAGAGAAAGGGAGAGATATAGGGCAAAAGGTGTAGAACTGGAAGCAAAACGTGAAAGAATTGTATAAAAGAGCAAAAGTAAGAGAAAGAGAAATAAGAGGGTCAAAGAGAGAGAGAGAGAGAGAGATAAAACAGTGAGAGAACAGAGAGAAAAGCAGGACTAAACAAGTAAAACTCAACGTGTATGGCCTGGCAGGAACATCTAAGTCACAGGGTTGACCTCTGATCTCTGCAGGCAGCTGGACGCTGAAGCCCTGATGGGCAGGATGGAGGATGGATGGAACAATTATCCTGTCCAATGGTAGACAGCTGTGAAGACCCAGAGAATACCAGCACCACCAACCCCCCACTACCCCCACTCTCCCTGAGACCTTTAGAATGATAATTGCATGCTGTCCTTAGCTACTGAAGAAAATTACATTACAATGACCCCCTCCACAATTAAACCCACCAGGGGGTCAGTTAGGGAGCCACCATATACAGCCGAGAGTAATCTCACACCCCACAGTTAAATATGGACAAAGATGCAGCAGGAAAGCCACACACAAACCCTGGCACTTTTCTCGTTTTTAACAACTTTGCCCACCCACTACATTTGACACATCATAGTGGCCACTGAAAGTCTAATGGATCCCTTGTCATTGTTCTGGCAAATGAGGTGTGGCAGGAAAAAGGTCATTCCACTCTGAAAAAGAATGAAAGAAGATCTGGTGAAATGTCCTCAACTTATGTCAAAGACTTCAATACATTCTCAAAGACAAACTACTTTGACTCTCTTACACACCAAACTTTACATGGTCATAGTTTGGATATTAAAATGTACCCACCAATTAAGGACTTAGGTGGGGACTCTCTTTGCTGCAGTGGAAGCTAATGGTCTTCTGAAAATACTTTACACTTGAGAATTCTGTATGTTTTTGGTATGGATGGTATTTTGGATGGTATTTAATGAGTTTTTATCACATCCTATGATCAGATGATTTTATGAAAATTAAAACAAGCTGTACATGCAATCATGCACAAAAAAAAAACAATCAGGTGTTTCTACAAACTATGGGACAAAGAATATAATCATCAGGATGAGAAAGTTTAGAGTTCTTATGGCCCAGGGAAAAAAGCCATTTGAGAGACTGGAGGTGCGAGCTTTCAGTGACCCGTAGCGCCTGCCCAAGGGCAGCAGGTTCAACAAGTGATATGCAGGTTGGCAGAGTCCTTAAGTACAGCTGTGGTACAACTGGTGACAACTGGCAATGTCTGATAAGGAGGGCAGAGGGTAGCCAATAATCCACTGGGCTGAGTCTCTGCAGACCCATTCTGTCGAAGATGGAGCTCCCAACAGACCATACCGAGACACAGTGCGTGACTACACTCTGTGGTGGACTGATAAAATATCACCAGCAGCTTCTGTTGTACCTTGATTTTCCTTAGAATCCTAGGAAAGTGTAGTCGCTGCTGGGCTTTCTTTATCAGTTCCCTGTTTGTTGGTAGACAAGAGTTCCTTGGAGATCCAAAATCCCAGGAAAGTAAAAGATCTCTCTACCTGATCTCCATTTATGTAGAGAGAATCATGGTCCACCCTGAGCTCACGGAAGTCTGTGATAATCTCCTTGGTTTTTGTGGAATACAGTATCAGGTTGTTGACAGGACACCACACAGCCAGTTGCAGGATCTCCTATCTGTAGGCAGTCTCATCCCCTTCTGTGATGAACCCGACCACAGTGGTATCATCTGCAACCTTTCTGATGGAATTGGAGGGATGGAACAGTATACAAAGAGATGGGTGCCAAGTTGTACTACTTGTGGTCTGTTTGTTAGAAAGTCCATTTCCATGCACAGGTGGAGGGGGGTATGTATAAGTCTAGAAGTTTTCTAATCAGGATGTCTGGGATTATTGTGTTAAAAGTGGAGCAAAAATCAATGAACAGCAGCCTGATGTAGTTTCCTGGGAATTGAACTCACATCTCACTTGGTGTTGCTTTAGAGGTGCTCCCATGGGCTGGAGGTGGAACTTTTGGTGAGTGTGCTTCAAAATGAGCAAAATAATCTATTAAGTTCTTCTACTAGTGAGACATCCTTTGTGATGGTAACACTGTTGCTGCCTCTATCATTTTTAATATGCTGTATTCCCTGCCATAGCCATCATGGGTGGCATCATGATGAAGTGTCCCTCTATTTTCTGCTTGTAGGTTTGCTTTGGCAATGCAGTACTGAGCTCTGTCCCCTGACCTGAATGCAGCATTGTGATTGTTTATAAGGAGCCAGTCATCACACCACAGTCTTCCATTTTTGATTTGGAAATATATGAATGTGTTTATTTACAGTGACATTTCCAGCACGGTAGGTAAAGTATGAGAGTACGGAGTGTGTGTACTCCTATGGATCAGCGCACTCAAATATGGGTGTTCCAGAAGCAGTCTTGTAGATTAAACAGAGCACCCTCTGGCCAGGTGCTTTTACACTTTGTAGTTGGCTTAAATTTTCTTCAGAAGGGAATATAAGCTGGTATCAGATGCAGTGACAGATGGTCTGACTGACCTGCATGAGGCTGTGGCACAGTTCTGTATGTGTGCTTGATGTTGCAGTATATATGGTCAAGTAAGTTATTTTCTTTGGTGGCACATTTTACACGCTGTGTGAATTTTGGAAGAACAGGCTTTAAAGACGCCTGATTGGAGTTACCAGCTACTATACCTGCCCTGTCGTGATAAGCCTTCTGCTGTTTGCTAACAGCATTGTGAAGGTGAGCCAAGGCTTGGCTGGCATCTGTAGGTATATAGACAGCCATGACTATAACTGCTGTTAGTTCTCTGGGTAGGTACTTACCAGACTCACTGTTCTGGTCCAGTCTGTGAACGGTGCGTCTAGACAGGTTTTGAACATAACCAGAACACAGCAGTCTTGTGTAAAGACGTTGGAGTTTATCCGGTGCTCCATTTCTCTCATTTTGTTTGCGATGGACCTGACATTGGCCAGAAAGCCAGAAAGAGTGGGGGTCCCTGTGGGTGCTTCCTTAGCCAAATTAGCAGGCCGGCTCGGTATCTGCGCTTTTGTTTACGCTCTCCTCCATCATCGCTGCCTACTGGAGCCAATAATAATCCAAGGATCCCCTGGTGTTCTGGAAATATCTGTTGGTATATTGCGTGTTTGCTGAAAAATGCTTGTAAAAAGCAAACTACTCTGCAGACCGATGTGAATAAAGTATACTTGACTGTATACAACTTTGTGTAACATAGTGACAGAACAAACAGAAAAACCAAACAAAAAAGTACAGAACTGTAGAGCAGAGAGCTGCACCTACACGCATCATCATTTATAACAATATAATGCGTATGCCATAAAAAAATGATCACAACAGTACTGGGGCTGATTAAGATGTCAACAACAAAGTAGATGAAGAAATTACTGTCTAATCACTTTCAAATAATAAAGCAATTTTGCTAAATCTCAATAAAAACATGGAAACCAGGGAGGAGACTTGTATATAGGCAGAACTCAGAAAGGTGCTCAAAGCGCAGACAGCAGCTGGTTCAATCTGGCTTGCTGGGATAGGACCAGCCAGTCACCATAGCTTTAATTAGCAGCTCCCAACTTCTTCTAATCCTTCCTGCCACAGAGGAGCAGTGATTAAAATGCCTTCATGTTTGTTTGAGATTTATGGTTAAAAGCCACATATGCACCACATTCAAACACACCTCATTCATATTGGGGAGTACATTCCATCTAGCTTAAGGCAAATCTATGAAATTCTCTTAAGTGGAGGCTGATTATATATCACTGGAATTTTGCTTCGAGCTCTTAAGCATTCTACAAATAAATGCATATACTGTACATCAGGTATCTCACAGCATGAGTTGCCTACTACAATTTTTTCAATCAATACAGAAGAAACAAACACTGAGCATAGGTCATGTGCACCTAAGCTGAGCTCAGGCATTTAGCTGATACAGACTGGTACCAGATATGTGTTCTTATGCACTAATTAATACAAACCAGCTTAAGACTGCAATTCTTACAGTTCACTGTTAATGCTTTTAGTTCAGAAACCTTTTTCATCAGTTTTACTTATATGAATGCATTATTATGACGGCCAGAATGATGGTGATAAAGTGTTATTGTTAATACAGATATAATCTTTTATATAAATAAATAAAACATATGGAAATTATGCAGATTCCATAGTTTTTTATCATTTAATTATGTCAGAAACCTCCTTATCTCTCTAAATGCAACTTGCATTTGGAACTCACTTATTAAGCTATTTTTATTTACATTAGTAACCATTAGGAATGAGAATAATGAGCATGGATTTCCAAGCCCATATATGAGTAAGTCACCTACGAGCCATTAAATATGCTTATTATTTCACTATCTAAGCAGATTTTGCTCTTTTTACAATTGTACTGTTTGAATTCTCAATGATAATTTCTGCAGTCGGGCGCACGATGGTGCAGCAGGTAGGTGTCGCAGTCACACAGCTCCAGGGACCTGGAGGTTGTGGGTTCGAGTCCCGCTCCAGGTGACTGTCTGTGAGGAGTGTGGTGTGTTCTCCCTGTGTCTGTGTGGGTTTCCTCCGGGTGACTGTCTGTGAGGAGTGTGGTGTGTTCTCCCTGTGTCTGCAAGGGTTTCCTCCGGGTGACTGTCTGTGAGGAGTGTGGTGTGTTCTCCCTGTGTCTGCAAGGGTTTCCTCCGGGTGACTGTCTGTGAGGAGTGTGGTGTGTTCTCCCTGTGTCTGCAACGGTTTCCTCCGGGTGACTGTCTGTGAGGAGTGTGGTGTGTTCTCTCTGTGTCTGCAAGGGTTTCCTCCGGGTGACTGTCTGTGAGGAGTGTGGTGTGTTCTCCCTGTGTCTGCGTGGGTTTCCTCCGGGTGACTGTCTGTGAGGAGTATTCCCAAGCGCATGTGGTTATATTCATCAATGTAGAATCCAGTACCAAATCCAGTACCATCTAAGAGCTCGAAAGTCATGCTGTTTCAACACTGGTATCCAGCCTTACCCAAGGACTGGCTTTTCTCCAGATCGCTTGAATCATTTCACAATATTAAGTACTTTAAATGATAAAAGACCTACTTTCTTTGCAAACTTGCATTGCAAAAATGTTCTGCTTGACCTACTTGATAAATCTTTCATGAAGTCTGGCATAAAGTATTGATCAATGAATAGTTTGGGCTTGTAAAAATGTTTGTGGATGCTTTTGTGAATGTGAATTTTGTAAATAACATTTTATTCATTTGATCAATAATGTAATGCTTCAAAACAGAGTGACAGGAATTTTCACTTATATTTTGCCTCTGTTCCCACTTTTGTGAGTGGGCTGCAAGCATCAGATTTTAACTTTTGGTATGTTTACAAAACACAATCAATTTGGTTATTTCAAGCATTGAAAGTCTATTCCTTGTGATTTTCTGTGGTAATTCAAACAGTGGTTCAAACTCTACCACATACAACAAAAGTCACTTATCTCCTTAAACGTATCATTCCACCTTCAAAGTCATGTAAACCGACAAGAGAGAACTACAGTTCTCCACAATCTTTCCACAGACTTTCACCTTTAAAATAATTTTTTAATCTATATATATTTTACAACTCAGATGATTGTCTGGACTTATATATTATAATAAGTCTATTATAACCTTTTTACACAAGTTCTCACGGGTCTTAATGAAACAACTGTGACATGCTTTGGTCAAAGTACCACAAGGATCATACAGCACAGCACCGTTCTCCCCAACCTAAAAGGCTAGTTCATAAAGACTCTCATTCTTTACCCTACATAAGCACACTTACTTTGCAAGGTGTAAAAAATGTTACAATTTGAAAAAAGCATAAAACCAGTTGTGTGCACCTTCCATCCCTTAGTCCCAAAGTAGAGTTGCTCACAACCCTGACTGAAAGCTCCCATAGGCCACTTGGATTAGTTCATTCTCTTTCTCTCTGTCTCTCTCTCTCTCTCTCTCTCTCTCTCTCTCTCTCTCTCTCTCTCTCTCTCTCTCTCTCTCTCACTCTTTCTCTTACAGGTGGATCCGGGCCAAAATGTGCTAGACTCCACATTGTGCCCCCCATTCTGGGTTTCTGACTGGAATGTCATGAGCAAGAGCCTGTGTGTGTTCATGGGAGAGTGTGCTCTGTGAACAGCTCTGAAATGCAATGACCTGGAATTCTACCTATTCATTAATGAAAGACTTTACCATAAACTGGTACACAGCTTCTCATGCAGACGTTTGTCTTCATTGTGAAATGGTGCCCCTTTTCCCAACAAAATAGCTGACACTGAGGTTCAGCCAGCGCAGAAAACAAGCAAAATTCTTTTTTAAAGTAACTGAAACGCTTCCATGGATAACAAATCAAAGTGATTATGCTTTTCTCATCATCTGGAAACATTCCTCTCAGGTTTACTGTGAGCTGTTGATTAACCCGCACTCTCAATGACACCTGAGCATGTCTTAACTCACAGCCCATGTACAGGTTATGTTGCAAATTAGGGCTGCGCAGTGGCCAAGCACTTACCTGTCTAAAGTCATGGATCTTCTATCAGGATGCTTTCAAACAGGGACCATGAAAGAAAAAATCTCTTTGTAACATTTCACAACATTTAAAATAAATTTGGCTCATAATTAACTTTAAAAATTACCATTATTTGGGCCACGTAAAGTAACATTTGCCTTAGAATATTAAAAAAAAAAAATAAAAATATCATGTGACTGAAGACTGTATAAACGAGCAAGCCACATTTCAACACATGAGCATTTGTCATTAGATAGCGCTCCAAACGCTTACAGTATAAAGTACACATTGTGAGTAAGCCATGAATTCCACATTCATTTACGAATCTAACTATTTACCTTTGCTGTGTCATGAGGTGGTTGCCTCTCAGAATACAATGCAATTAAACAGGTGTGGACAGTCCACTTTACATTCCATTTATTTTCTCATACTTTTTGAGGTTTTTCTGAGGTTTCTACAAGGTCCTGTGAGATCTGACCTCTCAAGGCCTCATGGCAACTGGGGGAAATACATACAGTCACTATGAAAGCCCCTTTGGCCCAACATGAAGTGGGTGTGCCATGGAATGTGTCCACGGGCCTGTGCACAAAGATCATAATCAACATCCAATGTATGTATTATGTATATGTTATGTATTATTTAGTAGTATTTTGTATTCAGGGAGTGGAAACCAGCAGAATGAGTGGACAGAAAAAGCCAGACTGTCCTTTCCTCACAGCCAGGTGGGAAATGCTGGTGAAATAAGGCCGCCTACGGTGACATACTCACTGGCTTCCTGCACAATCACCATAACAACAGGGAATGCACACACACGCACACACACACACACACACACACACACACACACACACACATATAAACACACACACACGCACACACACACACACGCACGCACGCACACATGCACGCACACACGCACATGCACGCACACACACACACACACACGCACACACACACTATAGTAACTAAATTTCACTGAGATTCCCTCACGCTAAACACTTTACCATGATTTCTATGGCGCAAAAGAAGTTGCTAAATCTGTATAATCAGAGTAAAAAACTGCACAAGGTATAGGAAGGCCATTTTTAGAAATGTTCATATGGTTTTCTTTCTTCTCTGGATTGTTTTTACAATATTAATTCAGTACTCTTTTCTCTGTGCTTGTTTGTTTTGCTCTGTTTAACCTTGTCTTTGTGCACTCACACAAACATGGGTCTAGCACTGCGATGGGAGAGAATCAGAAGTGCTGTAATTAATATTACTCAAATGAGAAGGGGGATTCTAAAGTGCCTGCTGTCTTCATAAATACAGCACAAAATGCAGAATGACTCCTTGAAATGGAAGACTGTTGAGAAGCTAAAGTCCTGTGTCAAACATGAGATGTTCTCATGTGTTCTTACTTATCACTGTGCTGGTATGCAGGACCATGTACAACATGTTTCTGCAAAGCTAGACGTGTTTAAATCCCATGTAAATAAAAAGACATAATGGAGTGGTTATGTATTAGAAAAAAAAACTTTGTCCTAACAGCTGCATTTTGCTTGTTGTTCTAAATCATTACTGATCTTCCTTGACTAAGTTTTCATAGCCCTGACTATCGCAGAGGGAATCTGAAGGAACCAATACAGCCAAAAAGTATCCATCCATAACACAGCCAGAGCTTTTCACTGCTCTTTGATGCAGCAGGATAGTTCAGCTGCTTGTTCCCAATGGCCACAATAAGATCTCCTGATTCTTTTCTTAGAAAGAGCTGAAACGAAAAGGCAAATGAGACCAGATCCAACATCCATAAAATAACCATGAAGTGAAATTATCTCTGATGATTTATCTTTGGAACCAATATCAAGTACTTTTTCTGCACTTCTACCTTTCTTTGTCTTATTAAACTCCTCAAAATGGTCATACACCCTTTCCACACGTGAGCACAGTTTGCTGGGGACCTAATAAAACATCAGTGACATGCTTTGGTCAAAATACCACAAGGACCAGAGCAGTGCTCTCTGAACAGCCTACTGTTCCTTCAAATGAGAATGGGAACCCAGTAGTTATTTTTTGTTTGTTTGTTTGTTGCAATTTTTACATTCTTCTGCATTCTTGTTTCTGCCACGATTAACGCTCCTGTTTTGGGACAGATTCCTGTGCCTTTTACCTGCTGTGAAATGAGCAGCAGAAGTAACCCCAGGTTATATTAATCCCGTCTGAATAGACATGTGGGGGAATATTCCAGGGAAAAGAGATTTTTGTGTGTTTTCTAGAGAAATGAGGAGCTGGAGGAAGTTTTTAGTGATGAAATATGGTTTAAGTAAAAGCTAAGCCACTGAGCGAAGCACCACAATAAAATTCACAAAACGACCTGAAGAATCACTCAGTGAAGGGACGTCTCTGGTGGCTGTAGGTAGTGTTCTTAACCTCCATACTTAGTAACTTCCATAACCTATTATTACGAACATGTGTCCTACACTTTAGTTTACCACTGAACTGTCCATAATATCAGCTCTAACAACTGTGTGAAGTATAAGTAAAACGTTGGCCTTCTTCTCACCCATTATCTGTGATGATGGATTAGAAGCTAAGTTAATCGAGGGCTGGATATTTTTAGGCTGTTTTTTTAGGCTGTTTTAGGCTCAGAACAGTTGTGACTCTAAAAACTCCAGTAGCTCTGTTGTGTATAATCCACACTGTGTGGCAGCAGTGTGTGAATCGATAAGCCCCTCCCACCTCTGTGTTTTCACATAGAATTCTTATCCGTTGCGAATCCACCATAAACATTACCCCAGCTCCCCACTTACAACTAATTCCATAAGAATAGGGCTATAGACAGCACATATAAAACTGACTGAATTATCATATTTCATAGTTTGTGGTGTGGTAGGCTCCAGATTCTCAAATTAATGTGCACTTCTGAGACTGAGGGCCAAAAACAGAGCTGCTATTGCCCAGGGCTTACAATGGACTGAGTCAATATAAGTTACCTTGTGTTGTACAAGTGCATATTTTTCCTGTTCATATGTTGTCTTTTCCTGAATGGTAGTTTATAACACAGTTATTATGCCGTTATTTCAGATTGTTTACAAATCAAAAGAAATGTCAAAAGACCATTGAAAAATCGAATTATTAATGCAGAGGAGCAGAATACAAAAGCTCATTATTAATGTTTTCACACAGCAACATATTGCTTTTCAACAGATTCATGGTGTGTCTTCTTTGAGAAAGCCTTAAGCTGCACATTTTCTTGCTCTAGTCTCCAACTAAACAGAAAAGATTGTGAACTACTGAAGATTTGTTCACTGTGAAGGAGGACATCGATAGAGCCTTTGAAGAGAACCCTGCATCTGTTGCTTTGAATTGCGGACACTCTCAGACTCTATTTTGGCTGTGGGGCAGTGGGCAGTATGACAGTGTTTAGACTTGTGCAGATATCCGTGCTGCTCTGAGGCCTCAGATGTGTTGAAGGGGGGGGTTTTGCACTAATGCATCTCAGGCATGTAAAGTTAATGACGATGTAAGGGGGGCCCAACCCTAAAGCCCACAAGCTCCTGTCAAATAATTCAGTATCATTCAACAGCCCATAAGCCTGTGTAATTTTGTGTTCATGTATGCGTATGTCCCTGTCTCTATAGACAAAGACAGTGGTTCAGTACCTCATATTCTTGGATATATGTCTGTTTGTTTTTCTCTATAGTAAAATACATTCCAGAAAAGTGAACTTTGCTGAAGGTCTTGTACATGTGTATACGTGCTAGCCAGGAGGGTTTTAAATAAAGTCCTCTCACGCAATGTACAGGTATCACAGCATTTCCCCGAGATCAGTCTAATAAGTATCAGGAGTCTAAATTTCCACATCGTTCATTTCACCTCAACAGTTATGAGGATCTTTGTGGTTATGGTTATTTTTTATCGCCAATTAAAATTAATAAATAAATGAATATAATAAAATTGAATTAAATTAAAAAAACACAAGAGAACTCATCCTGCCTCCGACAGATTAAAAGTGCCATGTTCAGATCCTGAGTCATGCAGAAGAAAGCAGAGACCTTAAAATACTTACTGTGCATGTATATTTATCCCAGAGTCCTACTCAGATTCCCTCCTGGCCAGAAACAAACTAAATAGCAATGACTGACTGAATGTGGATAATAGCAATGGTTTTAGTATGTTATTAGTGTCCAATGAAAATATGTTCAGTTTATATCAAATGGCTATTTTAAGATTTAGGGTTTGTCAATGTGGCAAACATATCACATCATGAAACTTTTATATTATAAAAATATGGAAAATAGATTATTTGTGTGTGTAATTATATACACATATTATATTATACATACTTTACATATATATATATATATATATATATATATATCCCTAGGATCTTTGTGAACTGAAATGACAAATGAGAAACAGATTAAAGATCTCATAACCCAGAAGTGTTCTCATCTCTATTAGCTCTGTTCACCTTCTTAGCCTTTACTCGTGCTCTGTGTACTTGTGCTGGTGTGTTTGCAATGCTGGAAGTGTTCTAACATAGTGGCAATGCTAAGTGGAGATGTAGTTGTCTCAAAATAGATATTGGAGATGTAGAGCTTTCCCTCTGCATGCTTTGAAGTAGTTTAAAAATAACCCTTTATAAGTTCTAGCAATGTATCTCTGTGTGTGTGTGTGTGTTGTCAATCCTCAGCCACTTGTAAACATAACAAGCTCTGAAATGTGAAATTACTTGGTAAAACACTTATTGCAGTTTTCACACTTCAGCAAAACACTTTAAAAGCCTAAAATGTCATTTAAATTTAATAGACACAGCTACATATTTTGAAGCAGCTCCATTCATGTCTTATGGTTGTCATTGCTGTGATCTGTTCAGAAAGTATATTCAATGTGTATACCAGCTGGATTTTTGGAGAAACAAATAGTTCACATGTTGGTGGTTGACACTGTTTCAAAACAAAGGCAACGTCAATGTTTACAGAAAATAAAGTCGTAAGTTTGAATGGTAAATATTAGCTAAAGACAGACTCAAAATGCACATTTTAGTCAAAAAAGCATGTCAATCCACAGGATCTTTCCACTGAACTTTGTGATGTGAGGTAAAGCACTGTCTGGATGGTGTGAGAGTGGGGGCTCAGGAAAAGTAAACACATGAACCTTTGCCAAAAATTTGTAGAATTATCTACATGATGTACATGAACAACATCAACTCGAGCATCTTACCACATTCTTCTACAGCCATTTTGTTCTGTCTTTCTCTTTCCCACTTCCAAATAACATCCTTGTTTAAGGAGCCTTCATCTATCACCTTCTGGTGATTAACATCTTGTCTACAGCCAGGACCATGAGATACCACACCCCTCCCTTTCCCCAAACATCATCTTAAATTTCTCCTCATCTCCTTTCTGTATGAATATAAAGTTGTATTCAAACTTCTGAGCACCCTAACTCAAGTGACACATTCTGTTGTTTTTTTGGCTCTCACATTTAGACTCATCCTCGTTAGTATATTCCGGGGTTTGATTCCCCGATGGGGTTTTGGGGGCAGCTGTAGCCTAAATGTTAGAGAAGTGAGCTTGAGGCCAGAGGCTTGTTCAATTCCCAGGACCGGCAATATCAAAAAATTCTTCCACAACTGAAGTGCCCTTGAGCAAGGCACCTAACCCCAAAATGCTCCCTGTTCGCCAAGGCCATCATCATCATCATCTACTTCTCCTTTTTTCCACTTAATTTATTTTTGGGTCACGATGGCAACAGGCTGATCAAATAAGCGTAATAAGCCTAGACTAGCTACATCCAACCAAAAAGCCCCACCCCTACGTTCAGCCGTCCTTCCAAAGCCACACCTATAAACCACAGTAACCTCCGAGGGAGGAGCGAAACGACGTGCCTCCAAACAGCATCATGTCTCTTTCACATGTCAGAAAACACCCAATGGCTACAATGATGTTCGCTCTGGTTTGCCCCCAGCGTCCTCCAACTTCTTTTTGTTGGAAGCCTTCTATTCTTTCCATCATTAATAATATTATTTTAAATTGAAGCAGTTTATTCATGTCCCTTCTGACATAAACACTGCATAAATATAACATATAGCTCATGTCACAAAAGAAGGGTGTGGAACTGAAACTGATTAGACAGAAGTGCATATGCGGCTGTCATCTGTTATACTCCTAAGGACAGATATAGCAAAAGGTCAACTGACATGGACGGACCAGAGACAACAGCAGAATGAATAGGAGAATATTTCTAATATTAGCATCTGTGAACACTGGTGTGACCAAGCATGCATCAAACATGCAAAGTGTGGCAATAAACAGATAGAAAGACAATCTGAGATGGAGACAGTGATACAGCAGCCGACAGAGTTATTAATATCTTTCCCCACACTCTATCACCCCATTAGTGAGAGAGCTAGGGCCTACCCTCTGTGAATCCCTCACAGTTTCTCCTCTGACAGAACCGATGTATGCACAGAAGAACTTGGCTGTCCAGTGTGAAGACAGCACTTGAAAGCCACAGCAATATCACAGGCCTGTGTCAAGGAAGCACATGACTAAAACTATGGAGATTGGATGTGTGTAGACATAAAGAACACACGGGTGAAGGATTTAGGAATCCAAAGAAACTCAAACTTAGCAATCTCTGAATACACTAATAAGAGAATCACTATGTAAATTTAACTTGCTGGTGAAATGTTAGACACATTCTGAGAAATTTCATTATTTGGGAATGGCCTTTTATAAAAAACACATCCACAGAGAAAAAACTGACCTAGTCAAACAGATCAGGTGTTTTAATAAACAACATTACCATGACAGACAGGCATGAAAGGTCAGAATGTATCCCTCTTAAAATGTACTTTAACAGTGGATGTGACCTATTTGTAACATTGAAGAAAAAATACTGATGATTGATGACAATGATGACTGACAATAACAGGGATAACTGCAGTTCAAACCCACCATTCAGGGCTTAAAATACATTAAGGTCCAGTTAGAGAACATTTTCTCAAGCCAAGGTCCGGAACATAATGTATAACCTGCATTATGGTCAGTGCCATATCCTGCATATTAAAGTAGCCTTGTAGTTATAGCAACATTTTATGTAGTTAACAACAAAATTTCAAATCAAATTACCCTTTCAATTACATTTCAGTATAAAACAAAATGTATATTTACTATAAATAACAAATATTCTAATAAAATATAATTTGTGTGATATGCAGAAACGCATGTGATTAGTCTGGTAATTTCCAGGAGCACTAAAACTTTACCATAAACGGCTAATAGTTGATCAATTACATGTCCAAGGCTCGGACCGTGGCCGCCTGTTGATGACCCCTGCTTTAGTGAAGTAAATTTACAGTCCATATGGGTCTTATGAATATAAACACTCTGACCTGTTTCAAATTATTCAGCTATGCATTTATAAATTAATAAATGTGCATAGACTATTTGGAATGACCTTATCTGGCTCTACAATTTAAATAAGTTATATAACAGGTACTAGGTCCAAATATAGAGACCAGGAAATGTTTGGTGTAGTGCCTTGAATGTTGAAGGAGTTCTCCAAAAACAGAAGACTAAATCCACCAGTCCCCAGGCCCTCTGCAGTGGGGCTACCAAGTAAGAGTACACTGGCACTGACAAGCACTGTGTACATTTGTAAGTTTAGTTGAGAAATGAGATCAAACACATGCTGGAAACTTACATGAAACTAAAACTCACTTGAATTTCATCATTTCAAACCTCCCCTGAAATGTGTGTATAACCAGCACTATCTGTTCTGTTTAAACATGTAGAAATTAAACATTACTTGTGCCAGCAACTTATTAGGGCTGCAACAACTAAGCGATTAAATCGATTAAAATCGAGTGTTAAAATAATTTGCAACTAATTTAATAATCGATTAGTTGGGTCTAAGTTATTATACACATAGGTACAGTTGCTACACGTGATGAACTCTGGAAGAAGGGTTTGAAAAATGGCGGAGGCAGTCACAGCAGAGGATAATGTTAGCACAAACAGAGAGAAAAATGTACTCAAATGGACTCAAGTCATCAAAAGTATGGGAACCCTTTACGTTAACGCCTTTAAAGAACAGCGTTAGGTGCAAAATGTGCACAGCTGATCTCGCATGGCACAGCAGCACAACATCACTGCATGAGCATCTGAAAAGGAAGCCTGTTGGAGCTATGTGTGAAAGAGATGAAGTATAGTAAGTTAATTCTACTTTTTCTCTCACTAAAATATTACTAGAGCCTGCTAGAGTAGTTAAACAACATTTGTTTTTCTTAGTACATTGATATTACACTCGCATTTAGCGAACAAGCCTTAGCATCCCCCCGAGTTTTCTCTTCCACCTTAAATGTGTCAGCTCGACCAGCAGTTCCAAAACAAGCCGTAGTTTTAGTCAAGCTAACGTTAGCGACAAGTTCTATTTTTTCTCTCACTCAATGTCACTAGAGCCTGCTAGAGCAGTTAAACAATATGTCTCATTTTTAGTAAATTTATATCAAGTTTTCCATTCCATTTAATCCATTTAATCGATTATCAAAATAATCATTAGTTGCAGCCCTACAACTTATACTTCTATAAATTTAACCCAATAAGAAAGAACTATACAAAACACATGCTATGGTTTGCAGAATTTAAGGTCTAAAATCCTGGTGTTATTACCATCTAACCGTGGGCTGTGTTCTGTTGCTAAATTTTTAGATCTGTTATGGTTCTGGAATACTTAAATAAATAGTATAATGCTTGTTCAAATGAGACTCAAGGTGCATCCTTGTTTCAATGATTCCATATTTAAGAGTTAGGGAGCAGTTCAAAAGCATTTAAGAAATATAGGCCAAATAGTGAGCAATGACAGGCTTCAGTCCACGCTATGGGAGGGCTATAAATCTGTGCTGTCCACACACACTGTATCCAATACATCCACTGGCACCCACAAGACACTGATCACGAGATATTACAACATGGCAAAAAAGATCTCCTGTGTGGATTACAAATCTGTTTAATAAGAGTTTCTTATTCCAAGATCAAGTAGTAAAAGAGTCAGTATCTGTATCAGCTTTTGACTAGGCATGTCTCTGCTTCAAAGTTATTCCATGCATGGCTATTGGTCACAGACCCGTGTTTGTGTGTGGTGTGTTGTAAACACTCACTGTCAAATGTTTGCTAGCACCGAAACACAGCTGGCCACTGCAGTCTCTAAAAGTGACCTCAAATGGACCTGAACTGGCCACCCGCGGTGAGAGCAGTCCTTCTTCACCGCTACAGGAAAGCTCCACTCAGCAGTGAAGAGAAAATTACTTTAAGGGAACTTGAAGTTAAGCAATGAACTGAGCACTCCCAGTGGAGCTCCCAGGGTTATAGTGAGGGTGTTTTTACACCTCAGATGTGGATCAATGGACTGTGTAGCTGTGTAACTACTAACATGATTCTCTTTAACCAAAGGAAAAGCACTCCCAAGAGATACAGTATACATACATGAAAGTATACACACATAATGTCTGAAGCATTTACACTTGGTATTTAGCCAAACAGAGTAACACTAATTATTCAGTAACTACAAACAGTTCATTGAAACCTAAACAGTAATGTACTGCAGACAGTCCCCTAATTGTAAAGGAGTTAATGTCCAACTATTCAACTGAAGCCATGACCCCCTGACCAAGGGTCAGTCATGATTTTACAGGTGCAGTCATTTACACATAGTTGACCTATTGTTGCAATACAAGGTATGTGAACAATGCAGCTAAAAAAATCCAGTGGTATTCTCAAAGTATAATTGCAATAACCAAGATAATAGAAGAAAACCCACATATCTCAACTTTACTCAATATTTACTTACTGTATTTTTTATTATTAAATGTTATATATGAATATTTTTAATACATGTGTGAAAAGTCATACCATTTAAACACATTTAAGTTTGTATTTATCATAATATAAGATATGTATTATTTTAATGCATAAAGCCCATTCTCAATGTTGTATTTTATGAAAAAGCTTTCATTTTGAATTTAACACTTTCAGTTAATTTTCACAGTGAAGCACTGATGCCATTTACAGAGCTCAGATGCACATTAAAAACGTGACATTTTATATGTGGCTACTATATACCTGTAAATATTTTTTCCTTAACTTCAAATCGGCAAAGAAGTGCTCTTACCCATTGACTGAAATGAACTGAAATACAGTTGTGTAAGTGGCTCATAACTGGATATAATTGTAAAATACTCCATATTTAAAATACCATTTTACAATCAGCATTATTGTGTTTTTTTACATAGAACATTGGAATTTTTATTTAAATGGTTCAAACATTTCATGTCAGATTAACGGGCCTGTAGTTCCACTCTAAAATAAACATCCGTTTCAAATCTTTAAACCAAGCTCTGTGTTTATAAGTGTGGAGAGGATTAACAGGGTGATGGTATTCTTCATTCTGCGTATACACTTCTTGGCTGTATACACTTCATCCTAAACAGCTTCCATCACTGTAAAAAGATTGGACCATTTTGGGCATACTGGGCCAGCCTCACCAATGTATAAACACAGATAACATGGACAATTCTGAAGACGAAACCATTTTTTGGAAAACATAGGAAGAGAGCTAATATATGGCCCCAGAACATCTATTATCTAGTACAAAGGGTTCTTTAACAGACTTAGATACACAGAATATTAAAAATTAAGGGGAACCCACTAGGACCATGATACCCTATCTGAGAAGATCTAAAGGAGGCCCTGAGCTAAGACAAACTAAGATCTTCTACCTGAGGGCCAGCCTTCCTCTGAAGAGATTCTCATGATAAGATGCAAGAGAAGTGTAAATCAGACCAAAGGTGTGGTCAAAAGACTGAAAAATAACAGATTTGATCTAGAGAATGGAAGAGCTTTTCATCTGTTTTGTAATTGCTCTGAGACCTGCCACAGGCCTAAAACTGAGGACATTAACATTTTCTGACCCAAAGCAAATTCAGAGTTGTTAATAGAAACAGGGCATTGCATTTTAAATGTCTGTAAAACACAAGGGAGAAAATGCAAGCTATTTGGTGCAGGTGTCACAACTCAGCTCCTGGATTCATCAGAAATTTCAGAACTGTTAACATTTCCAGTTTCTTAGAGAAGCTCCTCTGTTTAAGGCCCTTGCTGAAAGAAATGACTGCTTTGAATTTCACCAGAAGGCGTACTTAGTATTAAATACAGATCAATGCCACCAGCTTTTAACTGATTTAATCTTACATTCCTTTTTTCACTCCTGTCCATGACAACATCTTAATGACATGATTTATGATCACTATAACTGCTCTGTTTTTCCCTACCCAGAAGGGTAATAGAGAACAGATGAGCAGGACAGGTAAAACCAACTTGGGATTTATAGCTAAGAGAGGTAACTCAAAGGTTACACAGACAAAGTTTGGTGCTTAATTGGTCTTTAATTTATAATTAAAGTTCAAATTTATTTGAGAGCACTTTTTCAAAATCTAATTAGATACTCAGGAGCACATAACACTATATAATTGTTGAAAGAATTTAAATGCGGATTCAAGAATAAAATCTTTCTTTTCCAAAATAAGACTGTAACTGCAACATTTTGTATAAAAGATTATGAAAAGATAATCATTTAAAAAGATTAGATTAAATAAAATACAACTGTTTAAATATAACATTTACATAAATTCAAATTCCATGTTCCAAGAGCCAGTTTCTGTAACCAAGGATCAGAATGCCAGGGTCCCGGCCCTCAGCTGCCACCTGAACCACAATGCACCAGACCCAAATTACTACCTCTCCCACAGGTGGTGGGCCCATTGGAGAGTGGACCCATGTTGCTCCTTCGGGCTGAGCCCGGCCAGACCCCATGAGTAAGACTGCGACCTCGAGGCGCTCGCCAAGGAGCCCCTCCCCCAGGCCTGGCTCCAGGGTGGGGCCCCAGTAACCCTACTCCAGGCAAGGGACGCTGTGTCTCTGTTGTTCTTCTTTTCATCTGGATCTTTATGGATCACTCTCTTTGTCTGGCCCATCACTTAGGACCAATTTGCCTTGGGAGACCCTATCAAGGGCTGTTGCCAGCGAAAATATAGCTCCTAGGCTCACGCAGAAGCGTAAGGCAGGAGTGGGCTTATTCATAGCCCCCCGGCTTAGCGCCTGTACGTTGGGGTTTACCCCAGTGGACGAGAGGGTAATTTCCCTGGGGCTGGGGAAAGGGCTCTGACGGTTGTTTGTGCTTATGCACCAAACAGCAGTTCAGAGTACCTGGCCTTCCTGGGGACCCTAGAGGGGGTGCTGGAGAGTACTCATTCTGGGGACTCCATTGTTCTGCTGGGGGACTTCAACGCTCACATGGCCAAAGACAGTGAGACCTGGAGGGGAGTGATTGGGAGGAAAGGCCCCGCTGAACTGAACCCGAGTGGTGTTCAGTTATTGGATCCCCTGTGTCCGTCACAGTTTGTCCATTACGAACACCATGTTCGAGCATAAGGGTGTCCACAAGTACACCTGGCATCAGGATACCCTAGGCCACATTTCGATGATCGACTTTATAGTCATATCATCGGACCTGCGGGCATATGTTCTGGACACTCGGGTGAAGAGAGGTGTTGAGCTGTCAACGAATCACCACCTAGTGGTGAGTTGGATCAGATGGCGGGGGAGGATGCCGGACAGACCTGGCAGGCCTAAATGTGTGTTAAGGGTTTGCTGGGAATGTTTGACAGATAAACCTGTCAGAAAGATCTTCAACTCCCACATCTAGCAGAGCTTCGACTGCATCCTGGGGAAGTCCGATGACATTGAGTCCGAATGGGCCATGTTCCGGACCTCCATTGTTGAGGCGGCTGAACGAAGCTGTGGCTGCAAGGTTGTCGGTGCCTGTCAGGGTGGCAATCCCTGCACTCGGAGGTGGACACACACCAGGTGAGGGAGGCTGTCAAGGAGTCAAGAAGGAGTCCTATCGATCCTGGTTGACTCAAGGGACTCTAGAGGCAGCAGACAGGTATCGAAGAGCCAAGCGGTTCACAGCTTCAGCTGTCACTGAGGCAAAAACTGGGAGGAGTTCGGTGAGGACATGGAAAACTACTTTCAGTCGGCTCCGAGAAGATTCTGGCAAACCATCGGGCGACTCGGAAGGGGAAAGCAGTTTTCCACCAACACTGTATATGGTGGGGGTGGGGAATTGTTGACCTCGACTGGGGATGTCATTAGGTGTTGGAAGGATTACTTTGAGGATCTTCTCAATCTCACTACCACATCTTCCACAGAAGGTGGGAGGGCTCATCAATCACTGGGATAGACTGGGATTGTGGATGAGGTTCGCCCCAGGTTCCTCAAGGCTCTGGATGTTGTGGGGCTATCCTGGCTGACATGTCTTTGCAACATTGCGTGGACATCGGGGCAGTGCCTCTAGACTGGCAGACTGGGGTGTTGGTTCCCCTTTTCAAGAAGGGAGATTGGAGGGTGTGTTCCAACTATAGGGGGATCACACTCCTCAGCCTCCCCAGTAAGGTCTATGCGGGGGTACTGGAGAGTCCGACTGATAGTTGAACCTCAGATCCAGGAGGAACCATGCAGATTCAGCTCTTCACCCTCGCTACGATCCTGGAGGGTGCATGGAAGTTTGCTCAACCAGTCTACATGTGTTTTGTGGATCTGGAGAAGGCATTCGACCGTGACCCTCGGGACTCCATCAGGGCTGCCTGTTGTCACCGGTTCTGTTCATAAGTTTTATGGACAGAATTTCTTGGCTTAACCAAATGGAGGAAGGTGTCCGGTTTGGTGGTCTCAGGATTCCATGTTTGCTTTTTGCGAATGAGTTGGTCTTGTTGGCTTCATCGAGCCGGCATCTCTAGCTCTTGCTGAGCCAGTTTGCAGCAGAGTGTGAAGCGGTAGGGATGAGGATCAGCACCTCCAATTCTGAGTCCATGGTACTCAGTCGGAAAAGGGTGGAGTGCTCTCTCCAGGTTGGAAGTGAGATCCTGCCTCAAGTGGAGGAGTTTAAATACCTCGGGGTCTTATTCACGCGTGAGGGAAAGATGGAGCGGGAGATTGACAGGCGGATCGGTGCACCGTCAGCAGTAATGCAGGCTCTGTACCGGTACGTTGTGGTGAACAGAGAGCTGAGCAGAAAAGCAAAGCTCTCGATTTTCCGTTCAATCTACGTCCCAACCCTCACCTATGGTCATGAGCTTTGGGTAGTGACCGAAAGAACGAGATCGCGGGTACCTTAGAGACAGGGTTAGGAGCTCTGACATCCGGGAGAGATGGTTCGGTCATCTGGTTCCTGGTGAGGGGTTCCAGGCATGTCCAACATGCTCCGGGGAAGACCAAGAACAGGTCAAGGTTTCTTTACTCTGACTGCTTCCCCTGCGACCCGGATTCAGATAAGCATTGGATAATGGATGGTTGGATAAATTCAAATTTACCGTAATGTATTGTTTCACAGAGGATATTAGGCCATTAGTGAATTTAAACTTTTACGCAAACTACCACACTACATTGTTCCTGTCTTACTAGGTGGTCAGGAAATGAGGTAGGAGAAACTGCAAGCAGAAGATAAGCAGAACAGCAGAGAAGCAGGAAAATTGAAGGTAACAGCTAAACTCCCTCTTTAAAGAGATGGGGAGGTGAGGTAGCAGGACGGTGCAGGTGAGCTTCAACTGACTGCTTAAGGTCACAGACTAAGCTGAGGCCTGCCCCTGTCACACATCTAGGAATTCCATCACAGAAATGCCATCATGAGAATGTGTGCCTGGAGGGTCTAAGCCTTATGAAGAGATACACACAGCTTCCTCTTATTCCAGCGTAACACCCCTCAGAAACCCAGCTCCTTTATGAACACTACACAGATGCTTACATTTTATTGACTTCACTGAAACTGAAACCTCACTGACACCATGGTCAATGAGCTGTATAATAATGGTCAAAAAATTATGGCTTGGACCATGACATTATTCACTCATTCATTGTCTGTAACCACATATCCAGTTCAGGGTCGTGGTGGATCTAGAACCCACCCGGAATCACTGGGTGCAAGGCAGGATGTGTTCCCAGAAGGGTCGCCAATCCTTCACAGGGTGACACACTCACACACTCACAGATAATCATCCAGTGTGTGACTTGAACCTACAATTCCTCTTATCTCCAGGTCCCTGGAGCTTTTTGACTGTGACACTACCTGCTGCTCCACCATGGGCGCCCCATGACAATATAATTAATATCATTAAAATAGTATGAATAGAAATGCTTTATTTACTATATAAACTATTAATAAACTCATGAACTAAAGAAACATTATAGTTTTCACGGTTATAGCATTGAAAAGTCCCAGTACCTGACTTGATAATTGACACACCTACACAAAGATTGTTATACTCTGTCCCTCTTTGATGCTCTGTCAGACAAACTACATCGGGTCCAATGAAAAAACCCATCAAGGGCACATTTCAGCACCAGTTTCCACCAGGACCTACTCTACAACGAAGCCGCCGGATCACTTCAAGGCTTGCATCTCAACACAGCTCAGGTGAGGAAGTTACATCACTGCATCTGGCAACAGACTCCACACAGCCCCAGCTTCACTGAGCAGATACAGAGAAAGACACTGTGGTGTGTGTGTGTGTGTGTGTGTGTGTGTGTGTGTGTGTGTGTGTGTGTGTGTGCGTGCGGGGTGGGGGGTGGAGGGTAAAGGCGGATGGAAAACCAGTGGGATTTTCAATGACAGGCGAGATGTAATGACACATCACTGCAGATTGTTATAATACACTACTTATTTTTAAGAGCATTCAAAGCATATTCACTGAATGGAATATTGCTTTGATTATTTTTTTGTCTGAACCTCTAGAGCAAATCAACATTTTTAATGGGTATAATTTTGGTTACTTATTTACCTAATTATTGCTGCTGTTCCAACAAATCACTGCATGCATGCTTTTTTTTTCTTTGTACATTTTTTACTATTTATATTTTGTGAAAATAAACCAAACAAAATCGTCAAAATAGCTTTAAAAAGAAAGAGATGACATTAGCACAGTTTATTGCCTACCACCCACAATTCGACCTTCTACCACTACTTCTTATTACGCTCTCTCCTCTCCAAGACAGATCTTTCACTGTGAAATCCTAAACAGAAAATTCTAAAACTAGTTTGTGGTGGAAATATTCTTTGTCACAATCAACTATCAGAGGATTCATTGTCAGGTGGTTGTTCATTTTGCAGCCAAAGAGTGTTTTTGTTAGGAGCTCCCGAGTTTTTCCCCACAACTGACCCTTTTTTCTGCTCAGGAAGATTGTATTCTCCCTCCTCTCCGTAACAAGGCCTTTAAAAGTCTAATAAAGCAATGGGTAAAGAATGTTAGACTTTTTTCCCTCTCCTTTGTATCATCTAACCTTTGACTTTCCATGTTCTTAATCGGACAAACACAGTAAAAAAGCTCAACTGGTAAAAAGAAGAATAATGTCAGTTAATGAAAATGTAGAAAAGAAAAGATTCATTAAGAAAGATTTATGTAGTTAACATTTGTGTTCTTGTGTTCGAGTTTGTGCATATTCTCTGTCTCTCTTTGTGTGTGTGTGTGTGTGTGTGTGTGTGTGTGTGTGTGTGTGTTCTGGGGTCTCTTTTAATGTTGGGCAAAGTTAAACAAACCTAAAATCATGGCAGTCTGGTGAGATTTATACAATGGTGAGAGTTGTACAAACTGTAGCAGTAAACTGTTAAAGGAAAGTCTGGTTAATTGAGTAACTTTTCTCTAGAGTCAGAATGCATTATTAATATCATAGATTTAAATGAATTCTGTACTAACACTCCCCTCTTCTGCTATTTAGAAAAATACCCTGACTTTAGGAAGAATGTTTGAGTTCCATTTCAAGACCAGCACCACCATGAGGAGATTTCTATCTCTTTTAAACAGGACTCTGTAGAGAATGTTTATTAAACTTAAAACAGCTTTCAGAGTATCTAATGTCTCATAAAATGTTCATACAATAAAAAAGACACTGCTCAAATTTGAAAATATTAATAAATATAGGTTTAAGAGTTTGTGACAATGACATATAGTTTACTTTCCCTCATGACATTCTCTTGAAACACCCACTGTCTCTGACAATTAAGAGAAAAGCAGAGAGGGGGAGGGAGGGAGAGAGAGAGAGAGAGAGAGAGAGAGAGAGAGAGAGAGAGAGATTTTGAAGGAGCTGACCATGAATTGTTCAACTTTAAAACAGCCAAATATAATCCTATAAGCCACCACCAAGCCAGTGATTTTGGCCAGAACCCACTCTAGTTCACTGTGCTCAGAGTCACAGAGGACCTCATGCAAATAAACTTTTAGCGATTATCACTTTATCCTGCATCCACTAGACCATACCCTTTTATGGGAATACTTCCCTTTGGTGTTCAACAATCATATAATTTATCTTTATTTGGATCTGTCTTCCTCTCTTAGGGAGATATTTCATTGAGAATGAAATCATGTGTAGACCCTATGTGTCCTGAGACGGAGATAGTACCTTGAGGAAGTACAGTGAGGAGAAAATAAACATGATTACTCTTCACTATTGAAATGAATAAAAAGCCAAGCAGAGTCCCTCTGCACAAAAACCCTTAATGTTTAAAAAGAATTCTGATTATTCAGACTGATCTTAATATTCAGTAACTAGGCCGTGACTGGTGATGTTTAACCTAGTGACGGTGGTCACAGCCTCAGCATAAACTGATTTACCTCTGCCTAATTATTTCAACAAACTACAGCAAAACACTAATATCACTCACTTTTAAGACTCTTGTTAACCATAAAAGGCATTAAGTTAAAAGTCTTTAGAAAAAAAAAGTTAAATTAAACATTACTTTCTTATTAATTAAAAATGCCACTATATATAATTATATTTATCTCTATATAATTGTTTTTTAAACTGCTAGCATTATGTTATGTTATTGGACAAACATCTTCCACACACAAGTAATCACTATGTTCACAGGTAAACGATGTTTTAGAAAACTTATATCAATTATTATAATAAATACATACAATAAAAACATCAGCTGTTAATGTAAAACACTTTCAGTAAAGTATGCATGCATGTGTTGTCCAAAAGTATTCTGTATAATTGGTTTCTCTAGAGTTACGACTAAGCACATTATTAATCACTTTATAAACAGAGTGGAGTCTATTCAAATCTGGGTGAAATGCATGTATAGCGTCACTGTAAGGTCAGACATTTACACTTCTAATAGCCACTTATTCTAATTTGAACTGGGAGGCCATTAAATCCTCCCCCAAGTGTTAGACAATTTAGTTGATGGGTGGAGGTTAGAAACTGCCTCAAGCTGAATCCGTACCTTTAGGGCAGAGGGAAATTCAATCAAAGAGGGGCACAAACAAATCACCTAGCCATCACCCAGCCACAGATCGACCTCGAGGAATGTTCTAGAAATTACACCTGCAGCAAAATTGAAAGCTCAACAAGTTCTGCCAGGCAGGCCTGGAATTTTTCAACCACACAGGGGGGAGGAAGGGGCCTGCAAAGATAAGAGCTTGCTGGAGGAACAGTTAGGACAGCAGAAAGCACACACGTGTGTGCACATACACAGCGCAGTGTGAGGTCAGGTCGGCATACGGTGAAAAACTCACAGATTGATTTCATTTGATCCGATGTAGACATTATTTACATCGACATCTGTTAATACCGGAGCTTTTTCTTGTTCTGACAAAAACGGTGCTGTTATGATGCATTTAATTAAAACTTTTAAATCAAATGATTCACTCAAATGAGTTTTCTACAAAGTGTGTGTTGGAATGAGAAAACGTTTCTGGGTGAGTGTGTAGGTGATAGCATCTGGCCAGTTCCTTCTTGTTTAGAGTTTGCATTTATATCTCCTCTTCTTCCCTCAACCATGGCTTTGTGAGCACTAAGCACATCAACAGATGTGTGTGGGGGTGAGCACATTCACAAGCAGTTTTAATCAAGACTGAGATACAGATTGAATTAACAGTGATAACTGACGTCCATCAAAATGCTCTTGTGTGTTTCAGAGCAAAAGGCAAAGCAATAGCGAGCATTTATTCATAGCATCGAGAGAAGAAAAATTAAACATACTGCCAAGACGCACCTACAAATACATAAAACAGTCCTGTACAGTCATGTGGCCCGAAACCATTGTGAAGGCGTGCAGTGGTCTGTTTAAAAGGAAAGGAGTCTTCATTTTTATATTCAATGTGTGAGGGTGCTACATTAGTGCATCTCGTCAAACTTAATGCCATTCCTCAGAACAGCTACGATGGTGTCCTCGTGTGGAATCAGAGCTTTCAGTGTGTTACAGTGTTTTTTATTACTACGTAAAAGTATCGTGATCATTTCTGAGCTAGCGTATGTACACATTGAAAAGAGCATTCTGGAATCATTTGTTTATAAGGGACTTGTTTAATCTACGTGTAAAACATATAAAATACTACAGAAGTAAGAATTACACTCAACTTTTGTTGCTATTAAATCCTGTTTTTTTTTACGTAGAAAAACAAAAGTAACATCCTATCACATCATGTACGATAGAAAGATCTTATCATATCACCCCCTCACACAACCCAAGTTTACTTTACAACTTAACACTATATTTCACTGTCTCTCTTTTTTTTATCATCAACTTATCTCAATGCCTCAGAAGAGCTGCAGAACAGTGCTAACAGTAAACAATCTGCCTGCTCCTAAAGTCTTTATCTCTTAACTTATAAACAAGCAGGTTGTCACTCTATGACAAGCACTTATCTGCATTTTTGTCACTTGTGAGATTTCTACATCATTTTAACTCTGGAACTGTGATACACACTGGATAAAGCAACTGGCTCTGAGTGAATCTTAGACCCCTGTTTCTCTGTGTTTTATATTTAAGTAAATGTGATTTTTCAGCTATTTATTTGATTTCACACATCAAAAACAATGAGTTTTTTACACTCCAGACCAGTCTGGTCTCCCAAATGAAAACTATGATTCCAAATTGATTCCAAATGAGTCAATTCATTGATTCAGTCACGCCCTGCTAGGCCCTACTTATGTATCCCAGACACATCAACAACATCTGGGCACCTCTTCTCTACAGTAGGCAAATACAGCTTCAAAACACTTAGCCCAGACGATGAGATATTCCAGCGTTGTTGCTCTGTAATGAAAACTCCTGTTCAAAGATGAATGGGTTAGTGATTAAGTTTGGTATTTAGGTTTTATTTATTATTATTTTTAAAGGGGGCATTGTTTATCATATTCCACTGAAACACTGTAATAAATATTGTGTATTTAAATATTGTGTTTGTATATTTTTTTAATTAAGCCAAATAATCAATAATTATTAACTGTGGCCTTACAATAAATTCACCTTCCACTTTCATGTATCCGCCTCAACCACAACCAACAAAAATGCACACACTCTGCAAACCAGTTCTTAAACAATTAACAGTAATTTCCAGGTAGCTTAGCCACCAGTGTCTATGTTGGTATTGTAGTGCTATTGTACAAGATTTATAACATTTAGGCCACAATAATTGCCACAAGAACAGTTTGGGGCCTGAGACCCAGTCCTAATCCCAATATCTGGGACTTTGCTCTATAGACACTGTAGCTATAGAATCACCAACCTACTGATCTGATTATTCTCTTCTTATTTACACTGTCAGAGGCAAACTAACCAACTTCATGCTTTTTATCTCATTTTATCTCATTGCAAATGCACATTAAGTTCAATATTCATAAGATTTTTATGAAATACTGCATGATTTGTTATGTTTTTGTAAACATTGTCATGTAGAACCAGATTGTAAACAATTTAGTCCAAGGGTAAAAATACTGTCAGAATAAATTATACATATGAATACATTTTAACTGATATATCTGATTATCTGATTATCTCAATGCCAAAACACAGCAGTAACTCTAGCTTAGGTTTCTAGTTAGAGGTTTTTTTGTTTGTTTGTTTGTTTGTTTTTTTGTTGTGCGTTTCTGCTGAGATCTGAACAAAATAAGAGAAAGCTTCAGTGCCACTCCTTTTTCAGCCAAAGGTACACCATGATATGAATGAGAAATACAGAGAGAATGACAGAAAATAGAGAGATGTGACGACTCAGAGAACCCCAGAGAAAGAAAGAAAGAAAGAAAGAAAGAAAGAAAGAAAGAGAATAAAAGAATACGGGGCAAAAAGCAAGAGTGATAGTGTGAGTGGGAAGGATAGAAAGATTTTATGTGACAAATAAGAGATTGTTTATTATTAACCCCTTCAGTGAAGCATGTCTTTATTTTCAGCTGCACACCTCATGAATATCTAACTGATTTATAAAGAGGTGTAAGATCTGAGGTGTAGGTTCTAATCTCTCTTGATTCATCTCATTCTTCCTGTTCCAAACTGTTCTTTGCACTTCTCTGAATCAACATTCCACCTTCACTATTGTATCCATTTCAGCATTAAAACCAGCACTCAGAATCACTGTCATTGTCTGTCTTATAACTTTATAAATCATATAATATATAGTATATTTCATTATTAATCAGACAAAATATCAGAAAAGAAATGCATCATCTATCCAGTGACATCATTTATAAAGTGTAGTACCTGAAAAAACGCATAAAACTATAAACATTAAAGTTGTTTATAAACGTAGCATCAGAATCACGTGGTCTGTTGTTAAGTAAGTGGGTGTGGCTTGAATCTCATCCGTTAAATGCCAATATTGACCAGAAACCTATCAGTAATAAAATTAGTTTAATTCTGACACAGAATTACCACCATGAGCTGTTAATGTCGCCATTTAAATTAAACTTTTATCAGATTATTGTAATACTTTTACTTCTCAGAAAAAAAAACGTGTAAAATTAAAGTGACCACCTGCTGACTGAAATTATTATTATATATATTTTAATTTAAATTAAGCAATAGGTGTTTATGGCCCTGGTCTAAATCTAACGAACACCACTGCAAACCCTGTCCCAAGCACTGTGTGGTTTTCATGGGACGACATCACAATTTACAAACTGCTGTTCGAGGTCGTGGAGATATTCAGAGAGATATTAACATGTAATTCTTCAAAAACAAAACCAGGAGAACAGTCTACGAGCTCAGTTCTACCGTGAAACACGGACATATTGAGAGCAGAGGAAACATGTAGCTACTCACAGCATGTGCAGCGTCCAGCGACCAGAGCACAACCAGCGCACAAAGCCTGCAATAATAAGACATACTTTAAATCAATGTGATGATGAACACAGAGAGTCCACATCACTCCGGCTCTGAAGCACATTAACTCTTACACACGCGCTGCACTTAAACTTTACCTGTGTCCACAACAGTACCCCACCACCTATTAACTCATTAATTCGGTTTGTAAAATGCATAGCGTGCGGCTTTGAGGGGCAGCCGAGGATTTTAGACTGAAATAATGAGAGAAACCCATACCACAGCTTCATGGTTCACACTCGGCGGTTTATCTCTCGTCGTTCTCCTCTTTTCACCGCGAGCCCCCGGTTTCTGAGCGGCTGAGTTCATCCACTTCGGGGACGACGGAGAGAGACAGAACAGAACACAGAACCCGCGGCAGAGAACCAAGAGAACGCAGACAGAGAAACAGCGCGTTAGAACCCTTCTACCTCCCGGAGTCCACAGTTTGTAAAGCACTGGGTCATTAAAGCTTACGTGAGAGTGCGAGAGAAGCTGAACTCACGGTTGAACGGCGGTGAAACGGCTCCTCGCGCTCTACTCCACTCCGCACTCCGCCACCTCTCCGCTCTGCAGCGCCGTGGGGGCGGGGCTTACACCTGTCAATCACAGCCTCTCACAACCTCGGCTCATTGAAAAAAAAAAAGCTGCCTTCAGTTCCCTTCTATCACATGTGGACATCAGGCCCATGACAGAAAACCTCCACACGGTTCTGGACGGGATTAAGATAAACGACGTTTGAAACTGTGGGGATGTATCAGACTTAATTTACACGTGGAGAGAAAGTTTACATGTTTTTTCAGTATTTATTACTGAATAACAGAATTAATAAAGATTACAGGTGGAACCAGAAAAGCTCTTAGAACAAACTTAGGAAATCATCCATTATGTTTAAAAAACATCAACAACAACAAAAACCATTGTATTATTATTATTATTATTATTATTATCCATTGATAACATTCTAAAATAATGCTAAAGAGCCAAATACTGATTTTTATCAGAAAGTATTGTGTGCTTTAGCCTTTCAAATGAATCAAATATATACAAATAATACAAATAATCACTGTACAGTTTAATATTTTGCGAGGTGTGAGGTCATCATTGGACCTAAATATTTTCTGTAAGTTTCACTATGGAATGACTCATAAACTACACTAAATATCGTACAGATTGAAAGTGAGACTTTATGGGGGTGACCCAATAAACATTCAGCCGTTGATTCAACGTTGAAATAACGTAATGACTGCCGTCTAATCAACGTTCTCTTAAGGTTGAAAATGAAAGTTGAAAAGACGTCCAAACACAGACATTGAAAAGACGACTATTAGACGTATTTTGGACGTCCATTGACGTTATTAATTGGTCCCGAAATAAATTACTTGTATAAAACGTGTTTTGGACGTCCACTGACGTTATCGATTGGTCACCACTTAACTAACTTATTAAGATGGATGTTGGACGTCCGTTAACGTTTAAAATATGTCCTTGACGGACAGACTACTTTTAGACCTATTTTGAACGTCCAGGGACGTTCCTTGTTCACTGAGGAGTGTATTCATCCGCCATGACGTTTAGGTACGGTCCTCTTATACCATCTGAAAAAAAATCCATAAATTAAAAGTTATATTTTTGCTGTGATAAAACCCTGTATAAAATCACAGCTCACGGTAAAGACACAGTATTCTGTTGTGCGCGTTTTATAAAGTTTTTCTAGAGGTGGAAAAAGTTTGGGCGGGACTATAGCAGGCGGGAAGTAGTCCGGCCAGGTTAAGGGGAGAGAAATAGTGAAGGCTGCAGTAGGTTAGTGCACGGTCCCAGCTCTAGATCAGCCCTGGAGACTGTAGAAGGATACATGCTTCTGTACCTTTAAAAACCTTTTCTAGTCAACTCTCATTAGGGCGCAGGGGAATATGAGAAATTATAAACGTGCTCATAGTCTACACAGAGGTTAATGTTGAGAGGGGAGGTTTTATAACCCAAATAATGAATAATAAGTGTTTAAAGAGTCTGCTGAACTTCTTCGCCGTGCTGCTGTTCATAACTCTGAGCTTTGGAGTTCATGACTCCGAGTCTGCGGTGAGTACACTTCTGCACTTTGTGGAGTTACAGGGGAACTTTCTTCTCTAATCTCCAGTGTTGCTGTTAACTCTGAGGGTCCTCACACGCGGCTCTTGGTCTGCGGCTAGAGGTTTACGTTTATAAACAGAGGCGGTTCGTCTGTCGTTACTTTAAAGTGTTGAAATGTTGACTCGGTTCAGTGCTGTGACGCTAACTCTCGTTTCCAGCGCGTTATCGCGGGTTATTTCTCTCGTGTCTCGCGGCAGGTTTCTCTCGTGCGCGCCGCTCGTGGCTCACGCGCATCACATTTTTTTTTCTGTTGAGTCCACGACAGAGGGGCGACTTGTAGAAACACGCCGACAGACACTTTCTGTACTTATTAGTCAAAATGTACGCGCAACTTGGGCCTACATCTCGGTAATTCTTCTGCGAAATATCCACAAAGCTCTTTCTTTAATGCAGTGTCAGGGGACGCATGGTTATTTTGTTTGGTTATTTATGGGTAGCATCAAACTTTACAATAAGACCGCCTTTATGAAGGGTGTTTGGACGGTATCTTATTGGTTACAAGTAATGGATAAGGCTTGTAAACCGTTATAACATTTAAATATAAAACTGTTGCTTGCTAAATATTGAGGTCACATTTTCCTGTTTAACTCCAACTCCTGCAGTTGGTCACATTCATCATTCAACATTTTATTTATTAGTTTAATGAGATCTAATCAAATATCGCACAGTTAAATCGAATCATTGTGAAACCTATTCAATCAAATCATTTAAAATAAAGGTGTAGTCTTATTGCGAAGTGATGTCCAGTGACGAGGGGCTCTTCAGGATGCTGGAAGGTGCAGTAATGGAGTGGAGTAATGACAAGTTTTACCTATTTTTCTCAATGACTTTCAGGCATGGTTTTACGCTGCTGCAATGTTTGGACTGATGGTGATGTGCAGCTGAGGACGGGTTTGAGAAACCTGCTCCTGACATTGTCTGTGCGCTTTGAAAAGCCAGAGCATGTCATTCTCACATTATGCATAGAGTTACTTTGTTCTTTTTATTCATTCATGAAGCGGAGGCAGCTGAAATACAACCAGAATTTGTTGTTGATGGGAAGAGACACAGCACCAAAACGCCACTGTTCTTGCAAAAAAATCTGTTGACTTCTGCCTTAATCTGTGAGATCAGCTGGCGGCTGCCTGGTGCAGTGCTATCATGAAATGCCTGACCCGATCTTCAACTGTTATGCTAGCCAGCAGAAAAACTGACAGGAGAGGACATGTTCTCTGAGGCTCCCACCCACAGGCGATGATTGGCGTTTTGTAGGGGCAGGGGCAAGCTTCTTTAAAATGACAAGCATGACCTCAACTTAAAAGGCTTCATGTCATACATGCCTACATTTCCCAGTGGGCATTGAAGTGGACCTGTCTCAACAGTGACTGAGAATGTCATTTGGACATCCCTCGATGTTGATTAGCTCTTGGAATGTAGCAGATCTTTAGGAATTCCTAAGGTTTCGCCCCATCTTGCTGTTTAAGAAGTGTGGGGGAGTTTGCCAACTGTCATTTTGTCAGGGAGAGCCTAACTAGCCATTGGGGCAATCACATAGGCTCGCAGCCACTCCCATAACCCCCCCACCCCCCACCCCCCGCTGGAGGGGTGCAAGGCCCAGTTCAGTTCAAAGAAGGACCTTCACTTAAGAGAAAACCCATTGTCCGGTCAACCTCTTAACCCCTGCAGGCCTTAGGGGAATGGCCTTGTTTCAGTCCGTCACCGAGCTGAGTGTGCGCATGCAATTTCATGTGATGTGAGTGTGTATTATCAGACGGACAGTTTGTGGTGGCAGGCATTGTTCACAATGTGGTCTACATCAGGATGTTTGCAACCACAGGAGGCCACTCTCTTCTGAAGAGGCGCGCTCAGAGCGGGGACCCTAGCTCTACGATTTAGACTAAGCTTCTAGTAACAACTTCCGATAAACACATAAACATATTCAATTAATTCTCTAATGAAACTAATACGTAAATTACACAGTTGAATGAATGAGGAACTGAAGTTAAAGGGGTTAAAGCGGATAAATAGAATAATTAATGCGAATGAACGTCTACGAAATTCATAGATCCATTACATTCAATGTTGCTGTTAATAAGACATTTTATAAACACTGCGAACGTAGTGTCAAACTTATGTAGATATGAGAATGAGTAACTGAAGTGTGGGACATGTGCTGGCCCTCGGCTTTTCAGAAAACACATAGAAATGAAAAAAAGTACAGAATCCCATCAAAGATTGTTACTTTAAGTTCACAAACCTAAACTTCTGTAAATAGTTGTAAACAGTGTCTTTTACGTATAAATGAACCTTTATATCATTTTTATTAGAATAGTTCATATGATCTTTCCAAACAGAGGCTTTAAAACAGCATGAGCAGAGCTGGAAAGTAGAAAATGACCTTCGTGTACCTGTTTAATCTCCTTAAGGCCTGAAATATTCTTAACTCTAGTGATTATTGAGAGATGTTGCTTTGAAAACAATCGTGTTCTTCTCCAGTGACGGCCGGAGGAATGGTGTCTCAGCCCTCCACCGCCGGCAGGATCACCCTACAGTGTGGGAACCTATTTCCCTACATTTTTTTGGAATGTCAAAGCCTTTTAACTCAGCCCAGTGTGGAATGCCTGCTAAAGTCCATCTTAATGCCTTCAGAAGAAAGTGCCCCCTAGTGGAGGCAGAGTTTGTCAGCACGTGATTGGAATTCAGTTTGTACTAGAAAAATGTCTTCTTCTGGACACAAAAAGTATCCATTTAATTCAGACGTCTAACCGAAAAGAGTTATTTGATATTTTTGGGAGGGTTTATGACCAGTGAGACTTATACGAGAGGCACTAGGTTAGAATTCCCCTTGGTTTTCTGGTGATATAAATCTTTGGCTGCCTGGTGAAGGATTTTGCTTGTAATGTACACCATGGGGGTCTCCTTTGAACCTGTCACACATGAGGAAGTCTGTAACCACCTCTCCTCAGCGCTGCGTGCATATGTGCGTGCACAAACGTGCAGCTAGGGAATGAATGTGTGCATCAGGGATGGGTCACGTGGCAAATAATGGTTTCCATACTTTTAACAGTCCAGAATGCATTGGGATAATAAACAGTAACGTGTAATAAATAAATAGTAAAATGTGTAATTGCTAGTTGTGTCTGTTTTTATCAGCTTCAGGTGGACTGTTAGAATTGTTAACAATTTAAAAAATATTTATTATTCCAGTGCATTTTGGATTGGTGTCTATTCCAACTTATGAAACCTCAGAAAAGCTATATTTGGGATGAATAATAATAACTGGATGTGTTTGTTTAAATATATTGTATATATTATTTAATTTTTTTTTTTTGACAAATTTTACATCAAATATTGATGGTGCTCACATTTACCCACTGCAATTAAAACTGATATATCGTCTTAGTCAATTACGTGCAGATCTTTGTGTATGTTCGTGTGTCCTGATTATGAACCGAGGTAGATATATATCTGCTTCTTTGAGTGGCAGAGAGTGAATGGACTCTCACACGGATGTGGCATAGAAGCTCCGTTGTGATGGAACCAACCTGTCCTTGAATCCAACCCCACCATCAGCCATCTGTGTGCGTAGCCACAACATCCTTTCAGACTGAGATATCCACCCAGAGCAGACAGACAGGCCTTGAGATGCAACATGCGTGGAGGGGGAGGCTGGGGTGGTAGGCTCTGTTGTTTTTTTTTTTCTTTCTTTATTCACTCTCTCTCTCTCTCCCTGGAGAACAAAAAAAATCCGCTGTTATCTCACCTGCAAGAAGAAGGGTCTTTTGCCTTTTCACAGGGAGTGAACATTCTCCACAAAACTACAGCCTTCACAGACCTCTCACATCTGCTCACTGTTCAGCTTCAGATGATCAAACATTCATCAATCACCTGATCACTTGGGGGTGTTTAATTAACTTTCTTTTTGTGTTCCTAGAAAGTCAGGTTTCTGCTTATTCTGAGACTGCATGCTTTTGACTTATTCTTGCTGTGACCTTCTTCACCCCACGTCACTTGCTCCGTTTAATCCTAATCTCACTTGGAATGTGTTTATGGAGCATGTAGTGTGTGATACACCATAGTACCTCGCTTTGTAAGCAGTGCATGTTCAGGTCCGTGAGGAAGTGGAATGTCCTTTAGGGCTCACCTGCCCCCTGTTTTATA
>NC_089808.1:307500-320000 GCF_029633855.1 Hoplias malabaricus
GGTCTAAGAGGGACAAAGCACTGCCAGACGATGAGAACACGCAGAGCTGGGCAGACGGGAGAGGTGCTCCGGCACATTCCTGATGGATGTGATAGCGGCAGTGTTGTCTTTGGCAGACTGGAGAACAATGCTGAATCAGGCATTTGGGAGGAAGGCTGTGGGATACTGGTCTGGGGTCAGGTTTAGTGCTGCTAAGTGTACATAAGGCATTGTGTGGAGGTGCGGTCTGTCATATTGTATAGCCATCAGCTCTCCAAGCCTGGCAAGAATGAACTGTAAACCTGTAGGCACAGGAATGAGGAGCAGTGTGTCTAATGATCCAGCATCCCTTCATTTCAGAATCTCTCTCTCTCTCTCTCTCTCTCTCTCTCTCTCTGTGGATCTCTCTCCCTCTGTCTCTCTCTCTCTCTCTCTCTCTGTCGATCTCTCTCCCTCTCTCTCTCTCTCTCTCTCTCTCTCTCTCTCCCTCTCTCCCTCTCTCTCTCTCTCTCTCTCCCTCTCTCTCTCTCTCTCTCTAAAACAATATTTTTTGTTTAATTTTTTCACACCATTTCAAACCCTGTGTTGGTACTCAGCCCTATGCATTAAATAAATCCATAAATAATAAAAGTGTAAATAAACCAATACATATTTTGAACCAAGTAATTTGCGATACAGATGATAAGGACAGATTTTATCTTGCTGTTTTGGAAATGTCAGGTTTGCTTATATTTATATAACATTTATGGGGCTAGAATTCGGAAAAGCAGTACGTGGAAAAAAGACAAGATGAGACAGGATTAATGGGGCTCCTGTGTGGCGCAGCGGTCACTGGTCACTTCGTGCCATACCAGGTGAGGAGACCAAGAGAGCAAAACTGGCCTGGGTCTCTCAGGGTGGGTCACATGACCCTCCTTCTTCCCTTTTCACAAGCTTAAGCATGGACGATTGATGCTGCGCTGGCAGAAGTAAAAGAAAGTGGTAATTTATTTCACCATCATCATCTCGGTATAAACACATGCTTGTCCTCTGTGTGTGACTGGGGAAGGCTGAGTGAAACCGATGAGTAGAAAAACTGCTCAGTAAATTTGGTAGAAACTTTAACGTGTACCTTTTTCTGAATAATCACAAATGAATCATTTTACCGCATTTTGCCAAAACTTTTTCCCATAATTGATGAATTTTACAGAGCGTAGTGACATATTAAATGTGGAGGAAACCGGAGACCCCGGAGGAAACCCACGCAGACACGGGGAGAACATGGAAACTCCACCCAGATGGGACTTGAACCCAAGATCCCAGTGCCCAAAATAACAGTGTCCCCACTGTTGAGTACAGACAAGTTCGTATATTAATTTAATGCTGAAAAACTCATAACTCAGTTTGTTGTGCGAACTTCTCTAAATATTTATTTGCTTTATGTCCCAAAAACAAAAAGGGAATACTAGCGTCTGAACTTGTGATTAATCGTGATTCACCACAGTTTTTAAATCTATTAACACCGCCAGTGAATACAACAACAAAAATGATTGACAGAATGTTTGGTGTTATATAGAAATTACCTCCAATCTCCAGTGCTGTTAATGTAAAGCTGAACCTTCTGTAGGTGAAGCGTCTCATGATTGGCTTGTCCTCACTCACATATTTTAAAATGGATGAAAGGTAGTGAGTGCTGTCAAAGGCTAACCTTCATCTAGATGTCTGTCACTACCCTCCGCTGTCTGCTCCTGCTTTGTGAAGAGAACCCGCTAGGACAGATCAGATCTTATCCTTCAATCTCTCTCTCTCTCTCTCACTCCCTCTTGTCTAGACCTTGGAGCTGATTTTCTCATTGAAATTAAACATTTTATTAGTTTAAGTAAAGCTCTTTACAGATTTAAGTGGCCTTTCCAAGAAGCGATGTAGTGATTGAACAATTGACAGCCCCCGTCTTTCTCTCGCTCTCTTTCTCCCACTCCCTCCGACTCTCCATTTGGCTATTCCTCCCTTTGAGGTGTTTTTGTTGTGTCTAGTGCTCAGTGCTTTTCGTGTTGAGTTCCACATGTTAACGTTAGATGGTGAATTAGAATTCCTTGTTCCTTGTATTGATTGATATTATCTAATGCTGTGCTTGTGCAATGAAAGGCTAACTGCATGTTAATGAGGTGTTTGATGCCTGTAACACCTATGGTGGCTCTTTTCAAAGGCAATAGAACTTTAGAAGCTAAACCATGTTGTGAAGCATTTACAACAAATAATAAATGTGTTTGATTAGAAGCACAGCAAAAAAAAAAAAGGTTTACTAAGCAAACTGCTTTCTCCATGTCTCCTCCAGATTTTGTTGTACTCTCTCAGTTCACGTGTCCCATCTGCTTCTGCCATCAGAGCAGAAGGCTAGGGGCTCCCCCATGTTACTATTGGAAATCTCGTGGTGTGTATGTACTCTGTGTATTGAGGCTATAAATGTGGTAATGTCCATAAGCCAACAGAGATCCCCTCTCTCCAAAAGGAGAGGTAAATGTTTACTCCATGTGCCGTAAACAGAGCTCAGAGTGAGGCTCTAGCTGCACATGAGCTTATCCTCCATCACTGTTTATAACTCACAGAGCATCTGTATTTCCCAGTATTGTTCCTGTTGTGCCTTAATGTTATTTGTCTTCTCTTAATAAACAGTTTAATGTACAGTTTAATGAACAGCTGTGTTTAGACTTACATACCCCCCCCCCCCCCCCCAGTTCAGAGGACACCAAAGCACTATCTGAATGGAGCATATATTACAGAGATACAGCACCTTTACTGTAACTTCTATTCCGTATTACACATGAAGGAGCACCAAGACTACAGTAAAAGCTACCTTAAGGTTTGAACTTGTAAAGGTTGAAGCTTGTTCTCGGTTTCTGTGACAAACTGCAGAGATTTGAGTGCATGATGATTTCTTTCATCTACTTAGATGCCTCTGCTACTCAGACCTCTTTTCACCATCGCTCCGGCATCTGAGGCATTCCAGTGCCTAGCCTCCTCTCGTCCTGGGACAACACAGGAAATTTCAGACGTGTATCTGCCGCTAACTAAATTAAAGTCACCGACGTTCTAAATAACATTGGTCCCCAGCATAAGACTCATGTAGTTCTTAAACAAGTGGCACTTGATTGGCTGTGTATTTGAGTACGTCTTATTAGCTCAATACAGGCTTTAAAAGGACATAGAAGTATGCTTTACAAGTAAACAAAACAACTTAAAAATCTCCATGCAGTCCTGATTTATTTGATCACTGCATTGCAAAGCTCCTCTGGTCGAATGCAGAGAAAACCCTGCAGGTTCCAACATGTACAGAAGATAAAATCTGATCTGTAGCTCACAGCACAGGAGGCAGCATGCATCATATTCATGTGCCAGTCTAGACCTTTCCACCCCTTAATGACAGATCTGGAGCCTTTTGGAGTTGAATAATTCAGATTTAACCTTAAAACTTAACACAGCAGATCTGTTCAAACATAGATTTTATTTACAATGGTTTGTAGACAGTGGCTCATCTGACATTTCCTTTGAAATCACTGATTTTAAGAGGGAGATTGTCACTCTTTTGCTGCTCTCAGGCTTCTCTCTTCTAATTAGTGCAATTAGCTACTTGATGATGCCATTGTTAAACTAGAGTTGCCAAGGAAAAAAGGAAAAGTAAAACTCCTCTCCTGACTTTTATTGCAGCCTGGCTTTTCTAATCACCTCAAACTAGCCTCAAATGAGATGGGGCTGAAGGCCCAAGGTTCAGCAGCACTCAAAGCTTGTTTAACAGCCATAGCAATCCACTGTCGATGGCAAACAAGCGCCAGTGCATTTTGCTAATCATTTTACTAACTCCGAGTGCCCATCTCTGGTCTCTCTGGTGATGGAACTCTATTCTATCCACTTGGGATGAGATGGAGTGATGTTTGCGATCCGGAGCAAATCTCACTCTGTGTAAACCTTACAGCAATATTCCACCAACATCTATTTCATAGTCTTTTTAGAAGAAGTGTCCACATATGTTTGAATGTAGTGTTACTCGCTGAAGCACATTGTGCTGCCCTCTAGTGGTCAAGCTTGTAATGCACAGCTCGTTTGCCTTTTCAGAAAAGTGTAAATGTTGAGAAGAATATGTGCCCTAAAGGTAAACCCTAATACCTCGCCCTGCCCAGCTTTGAAGTTACAGCTTACTTTATAAATAGGCTCTTTAAACATTATCACACTTGAACTATCTCTAGTTCTTCTGAGAAACATGAGGCCGTTTCACTTTCTTTACGTGGCAGCATTTTTAGCGTTATTTTTCCTTCCTGTGTTTTGGGTGGATGAGAGGATAATTGCTTCTCATTGAGTGACATGGACTCACACGCAGCAGGCCTTTGGGGCAACAATTCACTGCCAACACACTGATTTAATGCATTTGAACAATGCTTATTAAGTTTAGTAAAATCTGTTCAGTGTTACAATTAAGTGTGCAGTTTTTATTAAAACACGCTTATGTTTTATGTTTAATGTTAATAAAGTAACAGTGTGTTTGATGGGGATTAATGAGAAAGAGAACTAATGATGCCCCAGCGTTTATATTTTTATCTTTAAATATTACTCAGTTCCCATCTTTTAAATCTAATGACCCTCTGTTTGTGTCTCATTGTAAACTGAAGTTAGAAACAGGTCAAACACAGGTTTTCAGAAAAAAGTACTGGCCAATATTTATAGTTTCAGAACTCTTACTGGCACTGGAAAAGAGAATTGTGATGTTTTTATATGCACACAAGTAATGGCAGATGTAATGTTAGCTAGCTCATGTAAATGCTCTATAAATGCAATGGCTTTATTTCTGTTGTAATTAGATCATTTGTTCTACAAGTGTATAGTGTAAGTGAGTGTTTTTAAAATCAGCACACACTGCTTTACGTATGGAATGTTTTATTCACATTATCCCTTTGTAAAAAAACAAAAAACAAATTGTCACTTAATGTTTCTCAGTTTATGTCCTAACTCTAATAGACTTTTGTTACAGTGAGACGAATAGATGTTGCAGTAGTCTTTGTCTGAACATTGCTTTTGCTTGCAGCAGAGCGCCCTCCACAGGCTGACATTGGACAGGATCAGTCAGAGTGGTTCAGACAGGCCCGGGCCTCTAGTATGAGATCAGTGTTAGCAGTGCATGGTTCAAAAAAAAAAAAAAGAATATGTCTGAAATCACAGAGGGCCTCAGTAAATTGATGAGTGATACGCTGCCTGCAAAATGTCTGCTGCTTGTCTTTGTAAAGTCCAAAGTTATTGAAAAATTCACTAAAATACCTTGTAGCACATATTTCACCGTGTTACACAGAGGTGCACTGACCTTTAACCCTTTAACTCAGAAACTATTATAATTGTGGTGTAAGAAGAAAACTGCAGTGAGAGGTTGGTTGACTCTGGTGTTTTCCTGGTGATAGCACAATGTCATGAAGCAACAATTCCATCTGCATTTAACTCAGCAGTGAACACACACACACACCCAGGTCAGCTCGCAACCACCATCGACAGCCAGAGTGCCATGCTCAAGGGCAACTGAACCGTGGATTTGACCGGCCGTCCAGTCCCTAGTCTGCCTCACTCACCTTTGGGCCATGGCTGCCCTACTTTCTCACTTCTTACTGTTTGTGTACAGTGAGATTATATCCTTGTATTAATGCATTAAACCAGCCAGACATGTCAGTCTTACGGGTGAAATCTGGCTTTCACCTAAGTTCTAAGTTCTTTCACCACAGCTAATATAATCAGTCAGCGTCATAACAAGCCCTCGCTGAGGTAACCCTGGTAAACTGTGTCCGTTCAGTTTTATCAGTTGTTTCCTTTTTACTGAGGACATATAGACACAGTTTATTCTTTGATTAAGACTGATCTTATATTTAAATTTCCTGTGCTGTATCTGTGTGGCCTCTGTATTTCAAAGCTTCGTATTGGGCTTCAGGGAGCTGTTGCAAGTCAACGTTATTAATTGTTTAAAACATGCATCTGTTTGTCTCTCTGAGCATACACGGGTTCTTCATAATGAGAGTGAGAGGAGTGCGGTGGGAATGACGATGAGAGCAGGAAGAGAAAAACCAGATGAACTGCAAGAAAGAGTAGAATGATAAAAGGATAGAAAGAGAAAGTTTCAATGGCCTTGGCTCTCAAGGTTCTTCTCCTATCAACATGGGTTTGAGAAGAAGTAGAAAGAGTGAGAACCAACTGATAAACAGACAGCTCTCCCACACTTTAAATCCAAACACAGGCAGCACACAACTGGGAATTAGAAGAGTGTGGTCAACATTTAGCTCTCCCCTGTGGCGGCTGTTTAGAAAAACACAGATGTGTGGCTTCCTTTCACCTTCACACTGTTAAGTGACCATTCACTTTTCCAGCATTCCAGTGTGTCAGCAGCAAAATGGCAGTTCGGTCTCCTCACAAAGATCATGTGTTATTAGAGATCATCAGTAACACTCTGCTAGATTAAAGTCAGTCTACACCACTTAGCAACTATTAGTCAGACAGTCAGCATATTTTGGGTATTAACTTTACTAAATACATTGCTTTTTGTGTAAAATAATAATCACATTATGTCTGAATAATGTCTCAACATCAACAGTAAGGTGGGATATATTTTCTTTTTTTTTTTGTTGTTCAGTGAAATGTAAATCTGCAGGTTTTATTTACTTCACTCTGTGCTGTCTATTTTGTGGATACTGTCAGTATCTCAACTCCTTCATGTAAACACAGGTCTTGTTTTGCTCATTGGTTTGACCTACTTTATTCTGTCTTTGCTTGGAATACAAAGCTCTTGTCATCTCCTACATTTCCCCTGGCTGCAATCAATGAGCATTTTCCACCGCTAGTGGCTTTTCCATGTGTTCTTATGCAGTATACCCTCATCAGTTGTTCTCCAGGACGTGTGTCCTATGAGTCATATTCCACAAAGCACAACCCTCACCCACCTGGTAAAATATGAACTACCTGCCCATGTTCCAGAAACATAAGCCCCAAAGAGAAGGGCTCACTGAAGGGAGAATATAAATTGTAGAGGAATAGCTGGTGTTTATTTTTTTCTCTTTTACACATGTTTGTTTCATTTCATTCTTAATTTTTTTCCAAGGATTTGGTTGGGGTCTGAAGTCCTCTATGGGAACAGGAATGAAAGGCATTTCCGAACATCACACAGCCGCTGAAGAGAGTCTTCCGGGGTCGTTTGGATTATTAGAACTGTGCTGCAATAGCACTGTTTGTCTGAACAGTTCACAGAGAAAAGAGTTAGAACGTCATATGTCTCTTTCATTTTTTACCGGACCCTGGAGCCATAAATTGTCACATAGTGATGAAAGTACTAAAGCGGAACTGGACAAAACAGTGCTTGGAGCAGGAAACTGCATCGCCTGAGATGTTATGGCTGCTTTGGGCTTTGAACAGAAGCAAATACATAGCACAAGTCTCGAAAGCAGTATGAGGAGCTCGAGTGAATTGGGTGGATGGGTGGTATCCACATTTTTCACACCGTCATATCGTCTCAAAATATTGTCACGTAGTATACGGTATCACTGTGGGGAGGGGGTGCTCTGTCAGACTGCGCTGAGCCTTATATCTGTCAGCGTAAAGTCGACTGACACGTGTTGGCGATTTAAAAACCCATTTCTGACAGAGCAAACTCCAGCCACGGGTGTTGGAGGAACAGAAAAGTTCAAAAAGAAGCGAAATCAGACGGTGTACACTGTTTAGAAGCACAGCTGCCGCTAACAGGCACTTGTGGCACACCACAGCAGATTATTCAGCGAACTGAGGCTCAAAAAGTGAAGGATTGAATATTTTGTCTGTTTACAGCTTTCTTCCTCTCTCTTTTATTCCAAACTCAGCTCTAAACTTACAACTGCAGTGGGCTGCTGAGCTTCTGTTTTTCTTCACATGTTTTCAGACTGTGATATCAGCAGTCATTGAGCTCTCACAGCGCCCCCTCCCTGTGACCGTCTTAAATGCACATGAAAATTTTAGTCGACTTGTAAAGACACAACAGAAATTTGACACACCATGCACGTCAAAAATACCACCCTCATTTTGAGCTACCGTCCTCCTTTTTAAGTTCCGTGGTATATAGTATTATCATTATACCGCCCAACACTCCCTCCAAACCTGACAAATATATAAAAACATTTAGCAGAAACCTGACAAATGAACCATCGAATAGGTGTCGTTAAAAAGAAAAAGGGAATATTTATGTCCTTTATATTGCTGTGTAAGTGTATTTCACCACAACTTTTGCACGTGTGTGTGGCTATCTGAGGGTCACCAGAGTGATGACCCTCCATCAAAGTAGATGGCAGCATGGCTTATGTTCTAGCCACCTGCTCCACTGTCTACTGCACTTGTTGGCAGCTTGTGTTCTGTAAGCATTTAAGCCGCCGGGCATTGCACAGCAAGTGTGTGTGTGTGTCTGAATATCTGGGGCTCAGAAGATTAGCTGGCCCACTCATGCACTATAGCCTGAGGGCCAAAGAGTGCTGGGAGCAGACAGAACCCATCGGCAGCAGACCACGGCTAATATGGGCCTGTGCAAACACACACACACACAAATATATTAAGTCAGCCTCTAGAGCAAATATGAGAGCATTACTGTGGATTCGGTTTCTGTGGATTTGTGTTTCATCACCAGCAATAACCATTCATACCACTAGATGACCTCCTACTTATTCATTCCCTCTTCATTCATTCAGAGTCAAAATGTTGTGTCCACAAAGAGCGTCTAATGTACAGGAGCTGGTCATTAAAGTAGAATAATCATGAAAAAGTTTATTTATTTCAGTAACTCCATTCAAAAAGTGAAACTGGTGTATTACACTCATTCATTACACACACAGACTGATATATTTCAAGTGTTTATTCTTTTAATTTGATGATTATAACTCACATCTAATGAAAAGTACAACTACCATTTTCAGGTAAATGTGTTTAATGAGATTTACAATTAACAACCCACAACTAATTTATTCCGAAAACGAATTGAAAATCTTGATATCAACCTCCATAACACCACAACACTCACAAATCTTCAACGTCCCCAAAAATCTGAAAAAAGTCCCAAAATCCTCAGCAATACATTGCTATGAAAAGCAAATCTGGACAGACCTCACCAGTGGTACCAGCCCGCTTCAGGATTACTCCCAACATCTCTGAGGGAACTGACTTTCTAGTTACTCCATGACATTGTCTTGAAGGTTATTCTTGGCCCAAAAGCATCCAACTTGGTGTAGAGTGCATGGATTTGGGAGGCATTGCTGCCTTTTTTCATCTTCAAACACTCCACAGGCCTCTGCAGTTCTTAGTATTTGGTCACATTGGCCACCTGTGTATATAGCTGCACCATAATTCAGAAAAATCCTTTTGTTCAGTAACATTTACACACGTTTAAAAATAATTATTAACAGTTAGAACATCATGTGTTGACAAATATTACCCTCAAAACAAAACCCTCTGATATCACTGTGTTGTAAATGGTGTTGTTCTGTTCTAATTGTAGCATTAATTTACACTTAAAATGGGGTCACATTTGGGGGGGGGGGGGGTCACATTGGGGTCTCAGACTTGGCGAAAGCAGAAAAGAATTAAAGAGGAAGACAGTCAATTACACACGGTAAAACAGCAAGCACAGTGTTTTTCTGAGTGTTGGGGAAGAGAAGAGTAAACTCTGGAGATGTATGAGGTTTCAGTGATCTGTAAAGCAGATGAGACTTTAGTCATTCCTTCATGGGCTGGATGTTTAATTAGGACGAGTTCTGGCCTCTCACTCTTACAGGGGAATAGAGCTGTAGTCCTGTTTGGCCACTTTTCAGCATAGTTTGAGGTTGTATCGGCACAGATTGCATTCATTCATGTTGCGTTCAGACGGCAGAGATTTCACCCTGATGTCCAGCTGATGTTAAACTGTTTCTAACCTTTATTTTTTTTTTTCCTGTTTCTTTCACTGCATCGGTCTCTACCTCTCTGGTCAGTTTATTATGAACCTCTAGACTTGTGTTGGGCACAGCCTAGTGCTGGAAAGTAACATCAAACAATCAAGAAATTACACATTATTTACACATTATACATTTGAAATTCACATCACCAATAAAACTTTTAAATTCGCTAATGACTGAAAATGCAGCACCTGTGAATTTTATTCTGTGTTTATTTGTGTAAATTGGCTACAAAGGGTTAATTATTAAAACTAATAAATAACGTACCTGTGATTGGCAGTTGTAACTGCGTAAAACTAAAGTTCTGTACGAGCAGCGTACTGTAACACACACAACATTAATATTATTAACTGGTTTTGATTCTCACCACAGAATAAACATTAAAATAATCCGATAGGCCCTCGTCCCCCGACTAGATTTATCCTCTTTATAGACTGTACTTTCCTTTTACTGAAAGATTTATACACAATTCATTATCGTCCAAGACTAGATTTACCACATCTCTGGGAAACAGGCCCATTCTCTTCATAATGTTAAATCTTTGATAGTCACATAAATTTAAAAAAGGATGCTGTGAAGAACTTTAGCTGCAGATGCAGATGCAGAAGAATTGTTCCTGCACTAAACTACTGTGTATTATTATGTAGTGTGGGAACCAGACAAGTGTTTTTATGTATTCGTGGGGACAGTAGTCCTGTGTACAGTGTGGTGCCTGCTGCCAATGCTGTCAGCTCTGTTCAGCTTTCCTCCTCACTGCAGTGAATGTGACACCACTGGCATTTGGGCTAGGCCCCTACGGCCATTCCACTGTGGAAGTGTTTGGACTGGTTCAGATTACTCACTCAGCCTGAGAGCACCTACAGGCTGCAAGAGCCCTGGGTCTAATTGTACTTCGACTCGAAAACATTTATGCCCCTTCCTTTCTTACCTTGTATTTTCAATGGGAGATTTTTTGCTGTAGTCTTGATTATAGATGGCACTGATACCATCTGTGGTGTTGACTCATATTCATATTAATTCCTAATGAAGCAGCTCAGTTAGTAGGCTGCACCCTTGTAAATGAGCACCCAGCATCTTTCAGAAACAGAAACAGATTCATCCAGATGCTTCAGCTCCGGATACTTTATGGCAGGCAGAGAAGAAAAGCAAATGCATGAGACGATGGACTAGAGCTATATGGCAGTGTGATGCCTTGGAAGCGCTTAAATAAAGATATAAATAAATGAAAGAACACACTTGGTCCAGTATTAACACTAAATGTGTTTTTAAACTGAAATGGATATTATTCTCTTTCTCTTTATGTTTCATTGTCTTTTTGTGATATGATATGATGTATATTTTTCATGGATTTATAAGTGTTTTATTAATGCATTCTTGTATATTACATGCTTTATGCCACTTCCTGTTGGACTGAGTCATATAATCAACTTCCTATAATATCCACTGTAATATTCCTAGCTAAATTACTTCAAGGAGTGACATCAGGACAGTGAACGTAACGAAGAGGTGTTTGGTCTAAAACCAAGCAGTGTGTGTGTGTCTGAGGAGTTCTATTGAGGACAATAGTATGATCTGTGATAGTGATTCATGCGAATGTAGTGCCAACATTAGGAAGTAAAGAGGTAGGGCAAATTGATTGGAATTTATTGCAGGTATTTTGTAATAAACAGATTAATACAGTTACTATCGATTAATGCAGGAATATACTGATTATTTTTATGATTAATCAAATACTCAAAGATTATCAAACGATTTAAGAGATCATGTTTAGTCTCTAGGACATTCTATTCTACAAAGCTGTATTATATTATACACATATTTCTGTGTCCTTGGGCTTGTTTCTTTAGTGTTTGAAGAGATAGAAGAAAAATGATGGCTGCTATGTTTTTCTCCATGTTTCTGCCAAGAACAGCATGCTGGTGTACACCTGATAAAAGTGTTTTATGTGCTTTAGTAACAGGCAAGAGCAGTCTGCGTGTATAATGGACCGGTTGGCAGTGCACATAAAGGCCCAGGTAGCATCACCTGTGTGTTGTTTGAGAGTCTAAGAGAGAGTTAGCATTCCCTTCAACCCAGTAACACATTTATAAAATACATGATGTCCTCTGTTTGTCCGTATGTCTGTCTCTCTTCAGCATGTGCACACACACACACAGGACGTGAGAGAGTATGATTTAAGGACAGGTCACGAGTTGAAAAGATTTTTTAACTCCTACATGAGCTATCTTTTCCAGACCATTGGTCCTCAGAAAACCCAAACCCCAACAAACCCACCCTCTCACACACACACACACACACACACACACCAGAGGTAGAACATGTGATGTGAGTGCGTGGGTGAATGTTCTTGGTTGGGTTTTAATGGGATTTAAAAGTTCTTGTTGAAGGCTTAACTTGGCATGTGAGTGTGTCCTACCTCATTTTACAAGACGTACTACTGAGCAGTTATTATTTGAGCAAATCAGTTTGGTTTTGCACTAATTAAATAAAAAATGCCATCAATCTTAGCTTCATGAGTGAGGCATTATGAATCTGAAAGTCTGAGTACCAGTGCAGTTTAACTTTATTGGATTAACT
>NC_089808.1:322500-420000 GCF_029633855.1 Hoplias malabaricus
TTACGCTTTGGCATAGTCTTCATTACTGAAGTAATCCTGCTGTTTTAAACGTCACCATGGCTTCACCGATGTAACCTCACTGATGATTATTTGTTAAAGACTGTTGTGTTAGACATATGCCCTGTATTTTAGCTCTTTTTAAAGGCAGGCTGAAACATTTCATATACCTTCCCACACAAATATGAAGAGCTAAACTGTTGAAGAGACAGATCTCTATTAAACACCATTAGACAAATATTTATAGATATTATACATATCATTATTATTTATATGTATTGAACATAACTGAATTAATGTACACTGGAGCAGATGAAAGTTTTTAAATGAGAATACTGCAGAATACAATGGTTATATAACCACCATTGCTTTATAAGAGTGAAACTGTGTGCCGGCGACAGCTCTACGTCGCAGACGCAGATGTGTTTTTACTCATCACTTTACACATCAGTTGAATATGGAGTAGATGGATCACTTCTTTGGTGCCTACGCGACATGGCAGAGCTCAGCTCTCCTCCTACTGCAGTACCCTACAGTTAGGGACCTAGGACAGAGGTGGTAGATGGTATTGACGTGCTGCCAGAAGAGATTTTTGTCTTAAGCTCTTGTTAGTGACAACAAAGGGTAAAGTGATGTGTATCTGAAAGTGTGTATTTTCTCAAAACAAACACCTTCAGCCCTAGACTTATTCTTGGCCTTTTGCCATCGCAATATAACAAATAATAAACAAATTAATTTAATGAAAATATCTTACTGTAGTAGTTACAAAAAAGGAACAAATGGATGAATGTTGTATTTATGTGTTACATTGGTTTGTTAAATTTTGCATGTCCCAGTATTTGAAATTTTGTGTCAAATTGTCATGATTTTTTAAAGTAATAATATGTATGAGCCCTCTACAGAGAACATACACAATGAAAGTATATATGCTGAATGAAAGCATTTTAAAAATGTCAATAAATAATAAATTGTGCTCTAAAAGACTTAAAACATGCTGTAAATTTTTTTTTTTTAATTTCTTAACTCTTAAAAAATAGAAAATCATTGCCATTTTATTTATTTATTTTTACTTTACAAATAATGCATTTAATAAACACACACTCACACATTCACCCACACCTACGGACACTTTTGAGTCACCTACCAAAGTGTGTTTTTGCACCGTGGAAGGAAACCCACACAGACACAGGGAGAACACTCCTCACAGTCAGTCACCCTGTGGAAACCCACGCAGACACAGGGAGAACACACCACACTCCTCACAGACAGTCACCCTGAGGAAACCCACGCAGACACAGAGAGAACACACCACACTCCTCACAGACAGTCACCCGGAGGAAACCCACGCAGACACAGGGAGAACACACCACACTCCTCACAGACAGTCACCCGGAGGAAACCCACGCAGACACAGGGGGAACACACCACACTCCTAACAGTCAGTAACCCGGAGGAAACCCATGCAGACACAGGAAAAACACACCACAATCCTCACAAACAGTCACCCGGAGGAAACCCACACAGACACAGGGAGAACACACCACACTCCTCACAGACAGTCAGTCGTAGGGGGTCTTGAACCCACAACCTCCAGGACCCTGGAGCTGTGACTGTGACACTTCCTGCTGCTCCAGCCTGCCACCCCTCATATGTTATACTGTGGAATTAAACTATGACTTTAAATTTGTATTCTCAGGGTGACAGAGGATTCCCAGGAATGCCTGGCCAGCAAGGGCCACCAGGGTTTCCTGGACCAGAGGGGGTACCAGGACCTCGTGGAGAGAGGGTCAGTGGTCAACACTGTTTCACATCATTAATGAGTGACTACTCACAGTTACCATCCAGATTATTTTATGTGATTACTTGTAATTAGGAAGGAAATAATAATCATCTGCTCTTTTTCACCCAGGGTGATGATGGACCTTCTGGACCACTTGGGCCTAAAGGAATAAGAGTGAGACTTTACACACAATTTCATATAAAAGAAAAGCTAATTATGTATTTATAAAAACTTGATTTTGTGTCTTTCTCCAGGGACCTCCTGGACTGCCTGGATTTCCAGGAACCCCAGGGATTCCAGTGAGTATTAGTCAGAGATGTTCTCAAGTAACAAAATATGAGTCAAGACACAAGTCTGTAGAGTAGTGTCTCAGTTGAATGTCCAGTCCAAGTCAAGTCAACATAACTTACAGTAGGTTATATATGTTATATGGTAAATGTAGTGTAAAAATAAAGAATATAATATAAAAGAATGTACTTCTATATGGGCTTTAAACCAACTGTTAAAGTATATGCTCTTATGCTATGCTATGATGTGATGCTCTTCTATTGGACCTATTTGTTTGATATCAATTTCTTATTATTGTGTTCTCCTTCCGTGGTTGGCAGGGTATTCCAGGACAAGATGGTCCTCCAGGTCCTAAAGGAATTGCAGGGTGTAATGGCACAAAGGTAGGTCATCCAATCAGGACACATGATAAAAAACAGCTTGGAGGCTGCAGGGGTTTCTCTTTATCTCTGGTCAAAGATGTAGGCAGATCATTGATTGCGTAAGAGAAACTACTGAGGTATTAAGGCCTCTTACTTGATAAGTCTAGGCCATTTGCAATTTCTTTTGGGGTTCATAAAATGTGTTCTCATCTTGTTTCTCTTGTGTGTTCTGACAGTAATAAGAATAGTTAGAGTTGTTGATCAGTGATTCACTGTAATGATTAATAGACCAACTCTGACTGGCAAACTTTTCATATAATTAAATAATGTCTGTGTGTACATCCTGTCAAATGAATGTAAACTTATTCATGGTGTGTTTTGCTCCCAGGGTGAGAGAGGATTTCCAGGAGGTCCAGGTTCCCCCGGTTCTCCTGGTCAGCCGGTAAGTAAAGTGGTCTTTGAGAACACTTTCCTAAATTGCTAAACCTTTTGATTAATTTTTTAACCTGTACTTTTTTATTTCACCCTAAGTCTATGTAATGTTTCTTTTCCTTTTTAGGGTTCTCCTGGTTTGCGAGGAGAGAAAGTAAGTCTTCATTTGAAATGTCTCAAGTTCAAAACAGATAAATGTTAAATTAACATTAATATTGCATATGTAAAAAACATAAATATAAAATAAATATAAAACATGCTCCACATTTTTCAAGGCATTTACATGTGAAATTACACAATTAGCAAAGCAGCTTTGTGGCTGTCAGTTATTTGCTGCTTAATTTTAAAACTAATCTATAGAAATCCTGACATCTATTGTATGAGAATATGCAGGGTCCAGGAAAACACAAGTCCATATGTGGAGGAGGAAATGCCACTAGTCTTTTACTGGTCCTTTGTTAAAATCAAGCAACCCAATCAATTTTCTGACCCACACAAAAGCAGGAAAACACATATTCAGAGCCTAATCGAAAAAACATTACTACTTTACAATAAAATCCAGTGCTGCCATTTTGATCTCTCTTGTCTTCATTCTTACAGGGAGACCCTGGTGATGTCATTCACAGTGACGACTTTGGATTTCCAGGAGAACCTGGAGACCCTGGACGACCAGGCTCCAGAGTAAGTCTCCCAAGTTTCACCTTCAGCAAGATGTTTATATTAGTTTAAATGTGGTTATTTGTGTGAACTATTGTTATTATCACATGGGATTGTAATTTTTACAGATTGTAGTTTGTTTTTGTCTGAAATTTACTGCAGTATTTTCAGTTTCACTGATACTGTTTTTCTGGACTATTACAATTAATTCTGCCTTGGACCAAATTCGTGTAGTCATGAAATCTACCAACCATTGTAAATATGTTGAAATAGTGCTTTCATTGTGTGACTGATACTCTCCGTGTGATGCTGCATTTGTAGGGTACACCGGGACCTCCTGGTTTGTCTGGCCCTGTTGGTCCTGTTGGCCCGAGAGGTTTTCAGGTAAGATATTACAGTTGTACTCCTCCCTGCTGTCTTTCTCAGAGTGTTTTTGTTTAAAATCAAAAAGTCAAAAAAAAAAGACATTTAATGAGATCATTTTTTAGGGCCCCCCTGGCACTCCTGGCCCACCAGGACCAAAGGTAAGCTTTAGCTTTTATCTTTTATTTATATTTATTGTTATGTCTGATCTCTCTACAGTCAGTATTGTTGATTACAAATTTAGATTTTATCTTTCTTGTTCACACTCTGTTCCCTGAATGAACATCTGAAACTAAAGAGTACATTTCAAGTACCTACTGTCTTCTTTTATAATGGACAAATTCATTGATTATAAAGGGGGGGGGGAGCAAACTACTTTTTTACATTTATAGATGAACTTGACTTCATTGCTAAATCAGGACAAAGAGTTGTTTTTGCCACTCTCACTGTCACGGATCACTGGGAGGACTGACTGGGGCGGACGCACTTGCTAAAATACAGTAATTTTAATGAAACACAAGATATAACAAAACAAAGACTGGCAACTACGGAAACAACTAAACTTATGAAATGAAACGAGGAAAACGACAGAGACAGACAGACCGAACTAAGAAACAAGACACGGAAACACTGGAGGCGAAACAACGATACTAGAGGAAAGAAATGACAAGGCTTGGAGAGAAAAACGAAATGACATGACCAGAAATGACACAAACCGACATGACTTTGAAAACAAACAATACAAATGAACGACAACAGGAAGTGAGAGAAGGGGACTTAAATACACGAACAGACGAGACACACCTGAGACAGATAACGAGGGTGACGAACAAGGAGGCGGAACAAAGGCGGAGACAAGAAACAACAACAAACATAGCCATGTGCTAAAAGAGCACATGGCCTGGGAAACAGACCTGACGAGGGCGTGACACTCACATTGTTTGTCCCATTAAACTTTAAACAAAAATGAAGCTAAACATAAAACGAAAAACGCACTATTTTAGATTGAGTATTTGAGACATAAATCTGCTGATGTATATATATATTTTTTTTCATATTACCACTGTTATATAGGGCAATATGGGATTGAACTTCCAAGGTCCTAAAGGAGAAAAGGTAGGAAACAACTGGCAAAAATAGAACACATTTAAAATATGAACTACCATTAGAATACTAATTAAACATATACTGGGTGACAGTTTTATTAATTCAGGGTGTTTTTTTTGTTTCTGTGTGTCTGTGTGTAGGGTGAACCAGGACTAAAGGGTCCTCCAGGACCACCAGGGCAAGTTGGTGAATTAACAAGTCCAACAGACATAGTGATTCAGCGAGGAGAAAAGGTAATCCTTTTAAAACACCTCAAAGAAATGTTTTGTAACTCACTCACTCACTTACTCACTCAAATACATACCCACGGGCTAAGCTTAGGAATTGCACCACATGGGGCGCTATTTCTCACAGTCTCAATGCACTATTTAGGAATTGTGAGACAATGGGGTGCTATTGTGCTGTACATCAATTGCTCTTTGTGTTCTTGTTTATTGACATATAGCCATTTGTGATACACTGAAAAAGATAAATTGAAACGATTGAGGTTACTTTCACATGAGAAATTAACACTAAACACTGACACATATTAATGACTAAAGTGCCCTTGAGTGAGGCACCTGAACCCTGAACTGTTCCCTGCAGTGGCGGATGCTGGTCTTTCAAGGAGGGGAAGCTCAGTTTCGGCCTACATCATAAAATGTGTAGGTTTATTTATACGTAAATTCTACCCTCCATTGCTTTTCAAGAAAATGATCTGTGACCCTGTCGTACCAACAAGGCGTCTTTTCCAGGGACTTGACTAGTGTCCTCTCAATGACCAGCAGAGCTAGGCTGCTTAAACGGCCTTGGCCCATGTGAAGTGTGTCCGCCTGTGCTCCCACGGATCTTTACACCAAAGGGTCGCTAATTCGCTCATTTCGCTGTCAATCAAAAAGGGATTCAGCTTCAGACAGATCATCCAATCATCATGCAGAAGCTGAGTGTCCGGGCCAGCCGAGGCCAGCCCACTACCCCATAGACCCCCAGAGACGCTGAGTGTCCGATGGGCGGGACAAAGCCCAGCATTTATCCAATGATTCGTCTCGTTTTGCTGCACTTTGCTGCTTCGCTATTGAAATCTGTGGACGCTCAGCGTCCTCACTGTTTAAAGCACTGTGAATCTGCGGGAAAGCCGCGTCTTTACCAGTGATAAGAAGCTGATTCTGAACAAAAGTTGTAGTGCATATTTATTCAATGACATGTACACACAACAGTATATATTCGATCACTTCTTTTTTTACATTTTAGGGGAAGCTGAGTTTCACTTGCAGTCTTAGAGCAATCACCACTAGTTCCCTGAGTGCCAAAGTGGTGGCTCCGGTTGTGTGTGTGTTCATTGCCCCTAGTGTGTGAAGAATTGCTCACTAGTATGTGTTTGTGTTCACTGCCATGGATGGGTTAAATGCAGAGAGGAATTTACCTACTCTACTCTACTCTACTCTACTCTATAGGACAGAAAGAAACTTGAGATATTAACACTGCATTTACACTGTTGTTACACAGAAACGGATTTGAACACATACCCTGACTTCAGCTGGCTGCATGTGTGCATAATAAAGGCATTCAATAATCAATATATTGAATACTGAATGTATTTTCACACATTACGTCACTCATGTGACCCTCTATGTTCTCGTATGACTCGTTTGCATATTCAGTTCTGCTTAACATTATGGCACAAAACACACACACACACACATGCGACACATCATCATAAATTGTGCAAGTGCATACAAACCAGCAGCTCCCATTGAAAATGAATAATGCTGTGAAACACTGCATTGGATCAGTGTAAATGCACCATAAGCATGTGTTTAACAGGCAATGCAAATGACCCTCCATCCATCCATTATCTGTAACCGCTTATCCAATTTAGGGTCGCGGGGGGTCCAGAGCCTACCTGGAATCATTGGGCGCAAGGCGGGAATACACCCTGGAGGGGACGCCAGTCCTTCACAGGGCAACACAGACACACACACATTCACTCACACACTCACACCTACGGACACTTTCGAGTCGCCAATCCACCTGCAACGTGTGTTTTTGGACTGTGGGAGGAAACCAGAGCACCCGGAGGAAACCCACGCAGACACGGGGAGAACACACCACACTCCTCACAGACAGTCACCCGGAGCTGGAATCGAACCCAAAACCTCCAGGCCCCTGGAGCTGTGTGACTGCGACACCTACCTGCTGCGCCACTGTGCCGCCCCCTGCAAATGACCCATTAAATAAAATATTAAGACAAATGTAAATATATATATTTATAGTTAGAGCATTATAAATGAACCCTGGGTATGTAATTATCAGCGGGATGTTGTTGTTTGTTCAGCTTTTAGATTTTTGTGATGAATATCCTACTGAAATGTAAACCTTTTGAACTGATGTTTCAGCACCATTGTATGTATGAACCTGCAAGACCTCAGATCAGTAGTCTCACCTCTCCTCAGTGTTACCGTCCTCTCTCTATGCTTGTTTTAATGACCAGGGGTAAGAGAGGACATAACATGAGATGTGTGAAAATCAGGTACTATTGATGACAGTTTAAGACAACCCACACAACTGCTGCTCTTAATTAGATTTAATTTAACTTCAGTAACCAGACAAAGGAAAACAAACATGGAAAAAGAAAGAAAGAGCACAAAATAACTTGACAAATGAAACTACATTTAGAGTTCACAAAAAGTATACAAAGGTGAGTTATTCACATAGGCAACACACTCAGGTGGACTATGGACAGTGCCAAAGAAAAGAAAAGAACAAAACAACTTGCCTGCCTAACCTACTAACTTCCCTAAGAAAAAATACATGAGTGGCACTCGCCCCTTACCTAGTGTATACAATAATTTACTATCAATATTGTTGGTTATTTTTACTAGCCTGTCCACGCTGAGGTACTGGACAACTAAAGGTTAGCACATAGTCACATTTACTTAGATACCAACTTTAACTCCACAAGGGAAACAAGTAGCTTAGCCACAACAAACAAGTGAGCCACAAACAAGCAAGTTAGCCACAAACAAGCAAGTTAGCCACAAACAAAACAACATGGCCTCCTCTCCCCAGCTCTCTCTCTCTCTCTCTCTCTTCTTCCAGCATGGGCCACCTTTAAACCAGAAGCCCCGCCTTCACTCCAGAAACAGCTCCTTTCATTGGCCAGATACAGGAGTTGCAGTTGATCACCTGTAATAGGACAGGATTAAGAGAGCAAGGAAAAAGGGTTGTGGAGAGAAAAAAACAGACAGCCTTTCTGGCATGTAACACTCAGCCTCTGCTAAATATACAGTTTAACCACTAGATGGTAGCACGGCAAGTGTATGAATATTTTTACATGAACCATTAGGTGGCCAAAATATTTCTCCTGTTATGTATTGTGTGAGTTTATGCACAGTATACGTGAGTGTAAAGAAATGATGATGTAGGCACTAATAACACTATTAACCCTTTTTTTATTATTTGTAGGGACAGTTCTTAAAAATAAGAATTTTGCAGGATTTTTGAATGCTGTACATTACTAAATACATATTACAATGAACCTTGAATAAATCTTATGTGTTTTGGAATGTTTATATTTTGGACAAGTTTTGAATATCATGTGCTCGTAAGACACACACACAGACTTGCTTTTGAAGAGCCCCATGTTTTATATATATATATAAATATATATATATAATCACTGATATCTCTGTGCGTGGAATCTCTGATATATTTAATTCACTATGTACATTACACACATTTCTGCTCTAAATTATTTAAATACCTTTTTTGTGAAATTACACGTCTGCTTAGTCAGACTTCATTTATACACATTTAGGCTCATCACATTACTTATTTCTAGCTTTTTGTCTTTAATTTTAGGGTGATCCTGGCCCACCTGGACCTCCTGGACAGCCTGGCACTCCTGGCCAACCTGTATGTATTCTGTATTCTCTCCTCGCCTGAATATGTGTATTTGGTTCTATTCTGTTCTGTGCTTTTGAGGTTCTGTGTATTAAAATGACACAGATATGTCTGAAAATGTTCAGTTATATGTAGCTATTTCCTTTAGATATGATACTATTAAGAGATACTCAGTTTGTCGCATTGCAAAACTCTTGCTGATAAATATCTGAGTTCTAATGTAGCTGGGTTTGATTGACAGGGTCTACCCGGTGGTCCAAAAGGAGAAAAAGGAGAGCCAGGAGAAGCTGGAAAGAGGGTGAGAGATCACAAACCCTAAGATGATGCATTCATATTCGTACTCTTTTATCTGACACTATTGCTTGTTTTTTTTTTACAGGGGAAGCCTGGTAAAGATGGGGAATCTGGTCCTCCAGGATTTCCGGTGAGATTTTTATTTTTTATATTTATTTGTTCATACAGCATTCCAATAAGAACAACGCGGCACATTATTGGTACATTTTAAAGACTAATAATATCTGTTTCTTCTCAGGGTAATAAAGGAGAACCTGGAATTCCTGGTATTTCAGGAAGAGATGGTGAAAGAGTAAGATTATGCAACTGTTTACACTTTTAGTCGAGGAATTGAGAATCATATATATACACTCTTGTTTGTGCACTGCTTTGTTTTGGGTCTTGGTATTTCATATAGCAACAGGGACATTATTGTGATTACACTGTTAATTATGGAGCTCCAGCTGTAACACTGAACTTTTACCTTCACTTAGGGGGACAAGGGTGACCGAGGACCTCCAGGACCTCCAGGCTCTGTATGTTATACATTTACTCATGTTTTAATTGTAGTTCTGCAAAGTCGTTTCCATGGATTGCATGTACAGGATTTTGTAATGATTACATTTCTGATTTGAAATGAAATTGTTTTTAAATTGATACTGATCATTTCTCGTCAAATTCTTCATTTAGGTGATCGGTGACCCGAACGGGGGTCGTGAAGGGCCTAAAGGAGATCCTGGTTTCCCAGGGGGCCCTGGGAGGAAAGGACAAAGAGGACCACCAGGTAAAACTATATAAAAAGCCTGTATGAAAAAGCCTGAGGAATTCGTATCCCTGGAATAAATTCCTTCTCAAAATGTTTGCCTCAGAAATTCATGTATTGATACACATATCATGTATAAAAGTCTACATGTTTATGATCTTTCAGTTATGTTTTGATTCATTTTTGGCCACTCCCAGGTAACACAGGACCACCCGGTCAACCAGGTGTTCCAGGTGCGAGAAAACCTACTGCTTCATTATAGAAAAAAATACACCTGTATTATTATTAAAACACAGAAATAAATGATATCATTCCATTAATTTACTTTAATACAGGTAGCATGAGTACATGTGTGTGTTCATAAATTTGCATTGTCTCATAGCAACTGGCCATCCTGGGATTCGAGGTCCTCCTGGTTATCCTGGCGAGAGAGGACAGAAGGGAGATGAGGGACAGCCTGGAGTTTCTTTACCAGGTCCACCTGGAAGACCTGGTATTCAGGGCTTACAAGGACTGCCAGGGCCTCCAGGTAATCCAGGAATATCCAGTGGAGAAGGGGACTGTGTCAATGGCCTTCCTGGTGTTTCAGGTCCCCAAGGAGACCGTGGCTTCCCGGGAGAGATAGGCCAGAAAGGTGGGCCAGCACTTCCTGATTTAAATAGAAATGCAAACATGTTTTAAAAGCTTACACAATCTTGTCACTGTTTGGATCTTTCAGGTGAAAAAGGAGAGACGTGTGTGAATTGTTTCTCCAATGGAGAGCCTGTCCCAGGACCACAGGGTCCTCCTGGTCCACCAGGACGTCCAGGCAAGAACTGTTCTGCACCTTATGATCTACTTCTTTAAGTGGAACATGACTTTTAGACTAATGCTGACTGTTTCATGTTTTTGTCCCAGGTGAGCCTGGTATTATAGGTCCTAAAGGAGACAGAGGATATCCAGGAAACCCAGGTCCCACAGGTCCACCAGTGAGTGTCTTCACCTCACACAGTTACATTAAAATGTTTCTGTATCTGTATGTAATGTATTGAACATAAGTGAATATAAGAACTCATCCTCTACAGAGAGCACACATCTCCACATTTTTTTAACCTCTTATTTACTGGCTTGGGGTTAGGGTTAGAAGACATAATAGACTACTGTTAATATGTAAAACAAAGCAAAGAAAGTTATAGGATATTAAGGATATTTTAACTTATTTTCACTTAAACAATATTGTTAACTTGGCCAGCAGTGTTCAAACATTTACGTATGAGTGTATCTCCTAAAGAATATATATTTCATCTTGATTCAACAGTATAGATGCCACTGTTCATAGCCCTTCATGTTTGTACATCAGGGTTTACCAGGAGTGCCGGGAACACCTGGACCACTTGGAGAGAAGGGTGATCCTGGTGATGCTATCGCAGTTTCTGGTATGAAGGGACAGAAGGGAGACACAGGCTTTCCTGGAACTCCAGGTCTACCTGGACTTGATGGAAGACCTGGACGTGATGGTTACCCTGGTGCACCAGGTCCCAAAGGAGCACCTGTGAGTATATACATATATATGTATATATATATATATATATATATATATATGTATTTAGGAATATTTACGTATACGAGTAGTTAATATATCCCCAAAAAGCAAAGTCACTCAAGTTTAGATAAGAAAAAAAAGTAAGAGGAATAGCAACAGCAAGGTCTTAGTGCCATGAGAGTGTCCTACATGATAAACAATCACTGGGTTTCGAACACATATTTTGTATCTACACTCATTGTCCATTCTCTCAGCTCCACTGACCATACAGGCGCACTTTGTAGTTCTACAGTTACAGACTGTAGTCCACCTGTTTCTGTGCAAACGTTCTTATCCCCCTTTCATCCTGCTCTTTTATGGTCAGGACCACCACAGAGCAGGAATGATTTTGGTGGTAGATCTTACTCAATGCTGCACTGGTACGAGTAGATCAGACATAGCAGTGCTGCTAGAGTTTTTAAACACTGTGTCCACTCACTCTCCACTCTGTTGGTTCACCTTGTAGACGTAAATTCCGAGATCAGTAGCTCACCCCACACGCACGCTCACGTTTGTGTTTCTCGTCTTCTAGTCCTTCATCAATGGACACTGACAGGTTGACAAATACATATGCGTACAGTAGGCTTGAATCATAATACAACTGAGAGAAAATGCTTCATATAAATTGTTGGCCAGTGATGGGATTTTTATTTTGTGCTATTTGTTTTTGTACATACTGAATCACTGCTGTGTTTAGGATATTTCATTGTACTTCACAGGGATTAAACTTGGTACCCCACTTCATCCTCTTTTCAGTGGAAAATCACAGTTCAAAATGTTGTGTAGTCCAGGACTAGGATTAATCCTTCTCTGGGAAATCAACACCATAAATGTTTGCTTCTGTTTCTGCATGTCCCCATCAGGGCCCTGTACAAGTGAGGGGTGAACGTGGCCCTCCTGGTGAGCCCGGTGCCTCAGGCATTCCAGGAGACAGAGGACCCCCTGGACCCCCTGGATTTGGCCCTCAGGGGCCCACGGGAGATAAAGGAATCCAGGGTGTGTCAGGAAGACAAGGACCTCCTGGACCACCAGGTGAGATCACATACAATTTATAGACAAGGATTTAGATTTGAAAGTACAAGTTAACTTATTTAACCTGCATAAATTTAGACATAACCTGCTTAGATTTGCTGACTCATTTTTCTTATTGCAATAAAACCTTTTTTTTATATGGTAGGTCGGAAAGGTGAACCTGGACAGTCAATGTCTGAGAAAGGTGCGACTGGCCCCCCAGGGCGTGATGGAAACCCTGGGTCACCAGGAAATCCAGGTAAATTGTCAGAGATGTCATGCATCTCTCTGGACCAGATAAGTTTAGTATTCATCTTCCTTTAGTGCAAACAGGGATTATTTTGGTTACCCTTTACAATAAGTATATGTTTATTACTAGTGCATAAGACTGTATTAAGTAATAAGAACTTAAGACAATTAAGTAATATCATAATTGATCATGACTTACTAAAATCCTAAAACAGTTCTAGTTCTTGTTCCTTTGCATAAACATTTAGTAGTGATTATTACTGTCTTAAGTGTGTTAATTAATGTCCCCTTATTGTAAAATGTTACTGTTCATTTGCCTTATGTGAAAGGTAATGTGAATTTAAATGCAGTTTCTACTCAGTTTGACCAAAACCTACATAATTAATAGATCAATTTAACAGACGTGGAAAACAGCACATTTTAAACAACTGATTAATGCAGTGGTTTCCAAAGTGGAGAGCAGGGCACAATACTTTGCAGTGGAGCCCAGAAAACAAATGAATGAGATGCCGCGGTGTCACCTTTAATAATTCCACTGCAACGGTAATTGGTTGCTTTATTTTTTATTTTTTAAATTATTTTATGTGCTTGTCAGAGTTGGGGCGTGTTGAATAATGTGTCAGATTATTCTGGTTAGACTCCAGACCTTCTGTGACCTGTATGAATATGGGTCCTACAGACCTGAACACCTCTCCAGGGTAAAGTGAGCCTGTGGAATATGGTTTTGTTTAAAATTGTTACATTGTTGAAATGATTGACTTTTGTGGCCTCATATGTACATATTAAGTATTTAAAATAGGATTGGAACATGTCTCAGCCTCGTGTAAAAACTGAAACTATCTGTTCTGTAAATTTAGTAAACCCCCGAAACAAGTTAAAGAACACATTCAAGTATCAAAACAACATCAGAAATTTGACTTTTCTATAAATCATAGTGGCTCAGTCTCCTCTGAACTGGTGTGGACACACACTTAGGCATGGCTTAATAAAATACAAAGCATTCATGATGTATATCATCAAAATAATTTGTGTGTGTTTATTGGATATAATTTCTTTGCTTATACAGGAAACCCAGGTTTACCTGGACAGCCTGGTTTCCCAGGCTTGCCTGGACCAAAAGGTGATCCTGGACTCCCAGGTGTTGGCGTGCCAGGACTCCCAGGAAATAAAGGTAAGCCTTCAGAGGCCACTAAACTGATTGCTTTGAAATATACAAGCAGTTAAGCATGATAACAAAGGAACTAAAACTTATGATAAACAGTCAGCTGACATAGTCTTCTTCTTCTCAGTTATAATTGAATAACATACATTTTAATAGTTGTTGCTGAATTGTAAGCCTTTAACACTACTGAACATATTTCCCAGGATATCCTGGTGTTGCTGGTAGCCCTGGTAGCCCTGGTCTCCCTGGTCCACCAGGTGTGGATGGACTGCCTGGTCAGCCTGGACTTCCTGGAACAAAGGTAAGCATCACAGGAAATCTTACTCTAACAGTAGAGTAAACCAGGTTAACAATGTAGTTTACAGGTGTCTAGGTTCAGCCACACTAGCTTTGCAGTGACTTAAACTTAAGTGTATTTGTGTGTCCACAGGGAGAGCCTGGTTTTGGAACCCCTGGTCCTCAAGGGCCCCCAGGTTTTCCAGGTGCTAAAGGTGCCCCTGGACCTAAAGGTGACTCTGGTTTTCCTGGAAACCCTGGTAACCCTGGCCGACCAGGCATTGATGGCCTTTCTGGAGCCAAAGGTAGGACCAGGAATCAGCTTTAACCAGTTCAAGGATATAAAGATAAATTCTGACATAAAATAGTAACAAAAATAAACGTGATTTACATAGTGATTTTTGTTATGGATTTTGTAACCTCAGTTTAAAAGTTAAGAAGAAACACACATGAAGCTTAATTGGAATCCTTACCTTTTGTTTACAGGTGATCCTGGTCTTCCTGGCCAGCCAGGCTCCCCTGGGCCTCAAGGTCCACCTGGGTTTGGTACAAAGGGTCTCCCTGGCCCCCCTGGACTTCCTGGTCCAATTGGGCCTCCTGGTAAGTGTAGGAAAATAATTATCCACCCTTAGATTTTTATGCGGACAGAGACATTTCTAACACCAGAAAAAAGACCAACAATTCACATTACATTTCTTACTGGAATCACAATCATTTCACTTGTTGAAGTATCCTTGTTGGTCATATTTAGCTGCAGTCTCTTTTAGTGTTGTTTTCCTATGAATGTGTCCCTGTCTACAACAGGTTTTCCTGGTGAGAATGGTGAGAAAGGAGATACGGGTCCCCCAGGGTTGGGCATCCCTGGCTATCCAGGTGACCCAGGAAAACCTGGATTACCTGGATCTCCTGGTCCCACTGGCCCGCCTGGAAGCCCTGGCACACCTGGTCAAGATGGACTATCTGGACTTCCTGGTAATAGAGGTTTAGTCAGACATGCATTGTTGAGTTGACCCGAGGTCACCAGACTTGAATTTTACCAAGAATTTATTTCTTGGTTTGGTATTTCTAGTTATTTCTGTACATAAAAAATGTTACCACAAATACAGTCATATACTGTTTACCTCACATCTGTGTTTTCACAAGTGTTCATCTAGTAGACATTTTTTACTAAATTATGTCAACAAATGCATAATAAAAGCTGTTTTAAAATAGGGGGAGGCACTAAAGCAGGGCAAACCAGACAAGTCACACTTACTGCATGTTACTAAATAGGTTCTTTGGCTGAGGAATAGCATTTTGCAGTAACCATTTGGGGGATTTTCCTTGCTTATTTAACAGCACGTGTACATTCATTGTAGCTTATACTAAATGGCTCTAAGCTCTGACCTCTCCCTTATCTGTCACCTGTAACCAAAGGACCAAAAGGAGACATGGGTGCAATGGGTGCTCCTGGACCTGCTGGTGTCCCTGGCAACCCTGGTGTTCCAGGCTTCCCTGGGCCGAAAGGTATGTTTTATTTATTGCCTGCTTTAAGAAGTCATAGTCAAATTTAGCCTTTGGTCTCCATACATGCATACATATATGGCTTCTTTGCCCTTTAAGGTGATGATGGTTTCCCTGGACGGCCAGGAAGCCCAGGAAATGTAGGAACAAAGGGAGACAGGGGTGAACCAGGTATTCCAGGCCCACCAGGTATTTTCAATCCTGCACAAATGCCTAAAGGAATTAAAGGAGAGCCAGGTCTTCCAGGTGAGTGGCTTTAGTCTTACACATAGAAGACTCCCTGCATCTCAAAGATTAAAAACTATAAACAATCCCTATCCACTAATCCACATCATCAACAAACCAGCTAACAATGTGAACAACTACACATTTTGCCTGCAACTTTCTAGCACATGGCTTGTGAATAGATGTAAACCTGAAGTTACATTTATCATCGCATGTCATTTTTCCACTTAATATATAGTATTTTTCTGTACAGTTTTATCAGTGGCTCTTTATATTGTGTATTTGTGTGGTGTGTGGACTGATGGAAACACAGTCCAAAAACACACGTTGGTAGATGGATTGGAGACTCAAAAGTGTCCGTAGGTGTGAGTGTGTGAGTGAATGTGTGAGTGTGTGTGTCGCACTGTAAAGGATTGACGCCCCCTCCAGGGTGTATACCTGCCTTGCGCCCAGTGATTACGGGTAGGCTCCAGACCCACCGCGACCCTGAACTGGATCAGCGGTTACAGATAATGAACGAATAAACGAATGTTTAAGAACAAAGAAACTTGGATTTGAACAGAAAAGTTTAAAATTTGTAATATGCTCTAAAAACAAGAAAAGTGGCTTGAAAATTCTCTTTATTTAAACAAAGCACAAAGAAAGATTACAGATTTTCTCACTTAACAACTTGATTGTAGTTAGTAAATATAAAGACACACTCCAAATAAGTTGGGACAGAGATATGTTGAACAGTGTGTTTGCATCACCTTTCTTTTTAATTACATTGTTTTGATAGTATGGACCATGCCCATTAAGGCTGAAACCGGGAGGTGAACTCAGATATATTTTTGGGCAGGAGTTCAGGGCAGCTTTGTAAAAAGGTCCTTTTTAGCAGTAGAAGGTGTATACACTAACCGACTGAGTCATTATAGAAACATATCAATTCACATTAATAATAGTGCACAGGAGCTTTTTTAATGTTATGACTATTAATGTGATTCGCCCCTACCCAGGATAGTGGTTCATCCAGGGGTGGGGCTTATAGTTTAATTGCCCCATGAGGCCATGTGGGGAGAGAGGGGGGAGTTATCATTGGGACACTCGGCTAGCCGCCATTGACCCAGCTTTGTGGCTGCTCTTTCTGAGACAGACCCTCGTCTCTGTACATTTTGTATATAACTTTTCATACCATTTCATCTCTGTTTTGTATAGTGTTTTCTTCATTTATATCCGTCGCACAATAAATCACTGTTTTGCACTTGACTTCCTGAGTCTCCTCAATTCAAGTACCTCCTCACCCTCCAGGACCTTGTCAGACCGACCTCACATAAACCCGAAATCCCTTCTAGGGTGTTACCTGTAACACACACACACAACCATGTTTTTGTAACACATATATAATGAGGCCTGGCAATGTTTTGCTGAAATAACCGTGGACGTTCCAGGATAAACCGTGTCTATGTCTATGTCCATGTGCTACGTTCATAGCAGATAATGTTACAATGACAAAACCCAATATTTGCCTCCAAAACAATGTAAATTCTCACATATGCAATTCACCAATGCACCCCCATTCCATGTGAGATTAGCGATTGCACCGGTCACTGAAAACAGGCTGGATGGTCCTTTTCATCATGAGCACAGAAAACACATATAAATGTTTATTTTTCATAAAAACAAGATGAAACCTGGACCTCTCTGACCAGAGCACACGTTTCTGTGGTTTTGGACCAACTGATATGAGCTTGGGACCAGAGCGATCATAACTGCTCCACATAAAGTTGATGTATGGATTTCTCCTTGAGTAATAGAGTTTCAGGTTGGATGCGTGCAGAAGCAGACTCTGTTAAGTACCAGCTGTGGTTTTTAAATACTTACAAGCCCCTGTGGCTATATTTATCACATAAGCATGACGGTTTCAGGGCTCTCTGACGGCTAGAACGTTATGATTATTCAACAGTAGTTTTTAGCCTTGAATAAAATGGACTGACATTTCTCCAGATTTCCTAAAACTATTCACAATATTATGACATGTAGATGGTGAAGGACATGACATTCTCACATGACGTTTGTCATAGAGCTATGAGCAACAACCTATCTTCCCTTTTTATACCTTTTATGCCCATATTATGGAGTATTGTTCGTTAATGTACGCTGACATGAATTTTCTAACTTTTCACACTTTTTTTTGTCACTGTCCGGATGTTTTTGGAGTGTGCTGCAGGCGTCAAATTCTAAATTCCAATATATTTACAAAACACAAACTGATCAGTAAAACCACTGGAAATGATTTCTTTGTAAATGTGTCCAATAAATAAAGTTATAAAAGACTGAATAAATCACAGGTTCTTGTTTTTATTGATTTTACAAAATGTCCCCACTTTATGGTTTGTATTTCAGAACATGAAATATAGAAATCAGGATATAATGATGTCAGCTGTATTCTGGACAAAATTTCTTTAATCAACCCATACATTTTTGAGTGAAGATTAGCATTTATAATTTTTTGAACTCTCTCCCACCTACATTACCCTCTTGTAGGTAGGTCCGGTCTTCCAGGAGTAAAAGGTATTCCTGGTCTCCCAGGAGACCCAGGTCCCCCAGGCCTGGACGGACGTCCTGGTTTACCTGGACCCACAGGTAAATTCCCTTGAATGTCTTGAGGAACTTTTCTTTGCCTTGGTTAGAAAATGTATCATTGTGTAAATATCTAAGGAAGTGTTGTTTTAAAATATCATGTACTAAAACATAAACATTTCGCTTTACAACAGGTCCCAAAGGAGACTCCGGATTTCCCGGAACACCAGGAACTCCCGGTACCCCAGGATTAAAAGGCAATATGGGCGAGATGGGACTGCCTGGTAGGGTTTTCCATGTAGTTCAACTTTATTTCTAAATTACACAGAGGCTTTGTCCTCATGAAATGATGAAGCCAGACTAAGTTAGATTCTTCTGTGATAGGCCCTCCTGGACTTAAAGGAAACCCTGGTCTACCCGGGAATCCTGGGCAGCCTGGGTCTTCAGGAAATCCAGGGCTCACAGGACCCAAAGGTGAGCCTGGTACACCAGGATTTGGACCACCAGGATCTCAAGGACCCAAGGTAAAAAAAAATAAATAAACATATGTAATTCTGTGGGACAGAATTAAATGTTGCAGATGGTTTTAATTTGGCTGCTCTTTTTGACAGGGTGACCCTGGCTCTCCTGGTTTCCCTGGTTCCCCCGGGCTGAAGGGTCAACCAGGGTCCCCAGGCCTTCCCGGATTACCTGGTAATCCAGGAGCAAAGGGTGACCTTGGGGCGCCAGGTTTCCAAGGTACAGTACCACAAAATGTGCTTATGTGTACTGTTACAAAGTCCAGTTATACCTTTTACATAGATCTGTGGCTGGTTTTTGTGAAATGAGTTACAGCAACAGGATCTATCTGGATAATGTAAAAACTGTAAAAAGTGTAGAATCTATTACTCACTGTAATTTGAATATAACCAAACATGTTTTAACAGTCTACCTGTATTCCCCATGATCACCCAAATCAAAGGTTTATGTTACTATCACAATCCTAATTCTGTCAGAATATTAAACGATATATACATATTTGGATATACTGGTTTAGAAAATGATTCTCTAATGAGTGATCTGGATAGAGTTCTGTTTTTCTCCACTTTGAGAGATATCAAAAGTGTGATCTTTTTTGGTTTTAGGCGCACCCGGTTTTCCTGGTCCTAAGGGCTTGGATGGTGCCCCAGGTGCACCAGGCTTGAACGGAGCCCCTGGAAGGCCAGGAGAAACTGGCTCACCTGGCCAACCAGGTTTCCCTGGAGAGAAGGGTCAAGCTGGTCGTGATGGCATTCCTGGACCTGCAGGAGTGAAGGGAGATCCAGGTAAGACGTTACCATAACTTTCTAAAGGATATGGTAAGGTAACTTATACACAAAACATGAGCTATCATATATTTAAACATATAAATGACGTATTTATTGTCATGTCTGTATGGACCTGTAATATACATTAGATCTAAGACATTTTCTCTCTAAATAGGTCCCCCAGGGATTGGAAACCCAGGTCCACCTGGTTTCTCAGGGTTGCCAGGTAATATTATTTGCTTTTTATGCTTTATTTGTCACTGTTGCTTTAATTGTCACTGTTTATTCCTTATATGTTTTGTCTATTTTCTCATGAGTAATACCAACAAATTAATATAAGTTAATTTACTGTATGTTGCTATTATTATACAGGTCCCAAAGGAGACCCTGGCTTACCTGGACTACCTGGTGACCCTGGATATCCAGGACAAAAAGGAGAGTCAGGACTTCCTGGCCTACCTGGCAACCCTGGTGTTCAGGGGCCCCAGGGTCCACCTGGTCAGTCTCAGCAGGGGCCTAAAGGTTCCCAAGGTCCTCCTGGTCCTTCTGGAAGACCGGGTAAGTTTTTATATATTTTAAACATTCCTGAATGTCCAATCCTGCTTCTGGAGACTTCCATTTTATTTTTAAATTCAAAAGCTTATAAACTGCTTTTTTTGGTTGGTTAGATTAGAGTTGTAACCTAACTCTACAAAACATTTGCTCTCCAAAAGCAGGGTTGTCCTAGTTGTTTTGGCTCTGTTGTCTGGTTCTCCTACTAAATTACCAGTTATCATTAGTCCTCTGCTGAAAGATATAAAAGATATGTACAAGTTCACATTTGGATAATGAGCAACCAGATGGTAGAGTGGCATTCTTGAATGTGTTTCGTGGGACTGATTTGCATGGGATTTTGCAAAAATCATCACAAAGTGTTTGCATCCATGTCACTGCACACAAAGCAAATAGAGCACAAAATCAAAGAGCTCTGCACACATGACCAGTGTTCTACTTATTCCAGTGCACGGAAACCTTTCTGTCGCCACTTCTCCTCATTAAATATATCCAAAGTGTGTGTAAGTTAAGGGGTTTGCACGCACCCTCTGTGTGTTTTACAAAAGCCTGACCAGGCCTGATAAGCTTGGATTGATCCACAGTGTCTGCGTTTATTTGTATATTTGTTCTGATCCATCCATCCATCCCTCCTCATGTGTCTCCACTCCCTCCCCCACTTTATGTTCTTGGGGAATGAAGGTTCCATGCTGTGTTCACAGGGTTCTGTCTCTTCACAGGGTTCTGTCTCTGATACTGAATTTTGTCGTTTTATATGAGCATTGTTGATAATTTACTGCCAGATGTTACAGTCATATGTGTGTGTGTGTGTTCACCTGCATGTGTGGTTTTTGTCCTAATGTTTAAGAGATGTAAAACCATCACTGTAACTGCCCAACACGGCTTCCACTGATCAAGACTGTGACCGTTGTTCACAATCAGTCAGATAATATATAGTCTTGTAGTTTTGTTATTTACTGTATTACAAGAAGATATACAAATGTTGGCATATATGGCAGATTAGTGTCTGTCGTTAGTCATGAATTCTAAAATAATTTTTGTTCAGACCAATAGGCTGAAAGCTAAACTTAATTAAAGTTTTCTAAGGTCCTAATTACATTGTCATATTTCTTTGTCAATCAAAGTTAAAATGAACCTGAACGACAAAACCAGGAATATCTTTGTCCTGATGATGGACTTTAGTGGTTCTCATAAATGGTCACTTTCAGCATTAGTGTTTCTTAGATAACAATAAATTGAATGATTATTTATTTCCTTGTTTAAAATTGATATTTTGATTATCACTTTAAAAAATGGAGACTGTTATTGTTCGTTCAGTAAAACTAGATTAAAAAACTAAGAATGTAAAACGGACATTAAATGGGGAACCCAGTGTTGGGTAGTGTCTGTGTGGTTAATTTTTTTGCCCTGGTGTGTTCTGCATATGATACATACTTCCTGTTTCCTGCAACATGTCTTCGCATTCCCTGGATTACGCCAAATGGTTACAGGCGTGGAAGGTCAGACTTTTCAGAATGTACACAGAATTGATTTTTTATATATATTTTTTTATTTTTGTTAATTGTATTTGTACAATAGTAAAAATATATTTTTATTTCAATATTTTTTTTTTGCATAAATTCAACCTAAAATAAAAGTACTAGTAGATAATTAGAACCAAATTAAATAAATGAGACAATAGTATTATACTTAGTCATTTATTTAGAAGAAGAAAAAGAAGAAGAAACACCATTATTGATACCTTAGAGGAAATGGCTTCTTTGCATTTCACTGATCCGTGTTAGTGAGCAAACAAACAACCAGAGCAGGGGTCTGCCAGCATCCTCTGTGCCCAGGGAACAGTTTGAGGGTTTAATGATGAATATTACATATTTGTTAATGGCAAATATGAATATTTGCTTTCAGTAACGGGTGTGACACACTTGTGCAGGAATAACAAGGTTTACAGTAACGTAATCAATCGTGCACATCAGCTTGGAGGAATTTTAGCCCATTTCTCAGTACAGAACAATCGGGTGTCCACGCATAAACTGCTCTCATCCTGAAACCAGTCTACAGAAATCTCCTTTTTCCTTTTTTTTTAACAAACATATGATGTGAAGAGCAGAGATTGTCATCCTAATGTCAGAAAACACAAGCCTCTAATTCCACCTTCAAATGAACCCCCAGAAGTTCACATAGTTTTGCCACTCACACATCTATAATTCACCATGATTTTTCTAAATAAATAAATCACCAAGTAGGTTTTTGTCTCATTTATTTAACTGGGATTCCTTTGTCCACATTTAGGACGTTATTAATGATAAAACCTGATGACGTTTAAATCATTTCTATGCAGATCTTTTGAAAAATCTAAAGGCTTTCAAGCTCCTTTGTGTTTTGTTTAATTTATCTTTGCTGTATTAGTTTCCTGACTGTGTAATAATTGAAACATTATTTGTGCTTAGCCATGTTCCCTGATCCTAGTACCATTACATACAGAATATAAATAAAGGCTTGCCTTAATGGGACGATATGGGCCGGCCCATTATGGAAGGTTTATAGCCGCATCATTGCAATGGATCACGCTAAGGCTTTTTGTTAGCCATTAAATACATTTGATCGGCACTGTCACCTGCAGGTTCATGAGAATAGCTTTAGAACCGATATAGGGACTCTCTCCATGTCTTGTGTAATAACTGATCTTTGAGGTAGGGATGCACCAATATGAGAATTGTGGGCCATAGCACTGTCCATAATTTGTCTGATACTGATCCAGAAACATTAATGTAGAAATGGAGACCTACCTGGCGTAGGTTAACAGAGCAATGTAATATGCATCTGTAATGGGTTACAATCTTAATATAGTCATGTAAGCTAAAATATGTACATTTGAAGTACAGTAAAGTAAACAAAGGTTCTATCCATCATTGTTACACTGTTACAAAACAAATGGACAAATGTCAATTTCAATTTAAATATCTTAAAACTTCTGCTCATACCAATATATATGTTTTTTTTTTACTTACTGATACTGATATTGTGCATCCCTATTCAGTCTTTTTTTTCCTTTACAAACAAGATTGATTCGGTTTAAAATGCCATAGGTTTTTATGTGTGTGTTTTATGTATGAACTTAGGTTCCATGAAAAATCAATGATGTTGGGCTGCTTTAAATGTTATTGTAATAGAGCTTTGTTACTAAATGGAGGCAAACACAAAAATGAAATATCTTTGCTGATTGTGTTTACCACCAAATGATTTAACCTTGCTGTTGCTACCGTCACTGTGATGATGTGCTAACTTTTGCTCTTGTTTTAAATCTGCATTTTGCTACCGGGCTCTCACTCTCTCACTGGAAATTTGGGGACGTGTTTACCTTTGACCTACAGGTCCTCCAGGTCAGATTCAGTGGTTTGATGCCCACCATACTGGTTCTGTGTACTTCATTCATTCAATCATTCATTCACTTTTGATATTTAATCATGTTAGAGTTGTGGTTGTGATATAGATATGCACTTCCTGTGTTGATGCTTTTTTCTCTTTCTCAAGCATAAGGTTGATAAAGCACTCATTCACCGCAATCTGTCAATGGCCAGTAACTGACAAATAAATTGGCTCACATGGAAAAATATAGATACTCGCAAAAGAATGAGATGTTATTTGAAGCATTTTTATATGTTTTTTTTTTGCATGCTGTGTATTTAATCATACTGAATGCCATTTAATGGTGAACAGAATGGTAAAATCCTCTTTTTATGCATGTAAAGGTCCTCCTGGCCCAGAGGGTCCTCGTGGACTTCCGGGAGGTGGGGGTCAGAAGGGTGAGAAAGGCTTCCCAGGACTTCCTGGGACACCAGGCTTGCCTGGACAGAAAGGAGACATTGGGTTTACAGGCCAACCGGTGAGTTACAAGTATTGAAGTATATAAAATAAATGTTCAATGGGGTTTGACTGATGAGTCATAACTCACATTCTTAAAGGCTTGTTAGATGTCTTTTTAATGCTAGTGAACGCTGAGATGAAATAAATAACCAGAGTTAACCACTCTTCCTGGGCAGGGCCCTGTTGGTCAGCCTGGAGGTTCTGGAGCTAAAGGAGATATGGGTTTTCCAGGTGCTCCTGGATTCCCAGGTAAGATCTAAAGACCTAAATATGTCACTCAGTCTGCAGCTTGTATTTATTGAGCAGATAGTTAACTATATATTTATTTGTCATTGCAGGAGCTAAAGGTGCCTCTGGTCCCCCTGGACTTAATGGTATTCCTGGGGATCCTGGTGACCCTGGCCCTCCAGGTCAGTGCATCAAACTGTGTTCTATGTAAATTCAGCATCACTTCCTCTTATTCAAGCTCTTATATTTCTGTATTTCTTGCTTGCTAGGGCTGCCTGGTAACCCAGGCATAGCTCCACGACCTGTTGTGATGAAGGGTGTGCCGGGACCACCTGGTCCTCCTGGTCTCCAGGGTGGTCCAGGTCCACTGGGACCACCAGGGCCTCAGGGTCTGCCAGGTCAGTGTTACAAACAGCACACAACTAATATTGATAGTGTTAAGTGCAACATGATTGGTTTGTGACTGATTTCACAAGCTTTTCTTAGGTCAGCCAGGTCCCATCGGTGACCCAGGGCCCGAAGGAATCCCAGGATTCAATGGCCCACCGGGTAGGAAAGGAGATTCTGGACCACCTGGTCAGCCAGGTAGGGGATATATCTTACATAAAGTCATAATGTGCATATCGTCACTGTCCAAAGAAGAATATGCGTCTCCAAAATATTAACTTTATACAAGGAGAAAGAACCTTCTTCATTTTCAAAGGAAGACAATGTAAAACATTTTATTCCAAATAAATTTGGATTGTTTCTATTGGTCCATTCAGCAAAAGATTTCCACAAAGTTGAAGGACCACTGCTGTGCTCAAAAACAAAGTGAAAATAAAAAATGAGATATATGTTTTTCTTTGGAGAGCAACAATTTTATGGATGAGTTTAATGTCCCATGGGCACAGAAACTGGCTAATGATCAGTAAGGCCACTGCACGTATTGTATGGTACTGAATAACTGGGCGCTGTCTGTATCCTGAAAAATTAGTATTGCTCATACAGACAGGTCTAAGATTACAGATATAAAAAGTTAATGTTTTATATCATTGTTTATTAGAAACATATTAAATATATTGAAAATAATGAGGTAATTAAATAGATTTTAAGACCTATATGCACAAAAGAGTTAACCCCCATTCATCTACACTGTTGATTACCTAAAGGTGAATGTAAAGGTGTAAATGTGCTCAGTGAAGTAACACTTCTGTTGATTTTCTAAATGAATTTATTTTCTAAATAAGTGACACAACTTATGCAAATTTAAAAAAAATACATTTTTTCATGAATTTGCACATTTTTATTTTAGCTACTCATTTTAACATAAACATAAATGATTGTATGTGCTATACATTTTTACAGTCATTATATATTCAACAGTAAATTGGGTTGAAACGTGTAACGTGACACGCAATATTGTCAAATACGACAGCTCACTTTCCTCTTTCATTTCTGTTATAACTGTTATTTTAAAACACATTATGTTAAACGTGCTTATTATCTATTAATAACTCTCAAACTATTTGTAAATCGTGCACAAGGGCAGTGTATTGGTATAGTGGCACCAGAAATGTGTTTCCACATATCATTCTCTTATCATTTCTTGATGTATATGTCCACAGGAGATAGAGGTTACCCAGGTCCTCCTGGTGCAGATGGCCCTCAGGGTTCTCCAGGTCCTCCAGGTCTAGTGTCAGCTGCACATGGCTTTTTGATCACAAGGCACAGTCAGGCTACAGAGGTGCCCAGATGCCCACCAGGTACCTCACCCATCTACGATGGCTACTCTCTGCTGTATGTGCAGGGCAACGAGAGAGCCCATGGACAGGATCTGGGTGAGACGATTGCGTATAATACCCTTTGCTACGATCTTGTAAGACTCATAACTCAAATTAATGCAGACATACGGTTTTCATAGGATGTTCACAGTAAATTTAATTTTTTGAAGAAAAATATCCTGTAAAATTTACAGTAGCTCACTGCTAACTCAGCTACCTGTAAAGTACTGTTAATACTGTATTATACTATACAGCATTTTACTGAGATTTTACTGTAACCCTAAAATCAGTGTCAGTAGTGTCACTTCTGTCACTCCCACCTCATGGTAGCTACTCTGTCCTACTCTGCTTTTTTGGTTTTACAGTCTGTGAGGATTAAGAGGATTTCTAACACTAATGTAATACTATCCTCTAGTTATATATTTCAGAGTCTTCCAGTGTCCCTGACGCCTTTCATCCTCTCTCAGGTACTGCTGGGAGCTGTTTAAAACGTTTCAGCACCATGCCTTTCATGTTCTGCAACATCAACAATGTGTGCAATTTTGCCTCACGAAATGATTACTCCTATTGGCTGTCCACTCCTCAGGCCATGCCCATGAACATGGCCCCCATCAAGGGAGAAAGCATTAAACCCTATATCAGCAGGTAATACACACATACAGAGGAACAAACGTGGAATTAACTCATTCATTCATTCAGCTATTTTTTGTTACAACATCATCCTGTTCAACCTCACAGTTACAAAATGAAAACAGACCCCATTAATTGCACAGTTGATATTTATAGCATAATGTGTCTACTTCCCAATTACAATCTGTTCTGGTCAGGGCATACACCAGAAAAAAAACATTTACATATGTTCTGGGAATGTGAGCCTATAGATTATAGATTTATGGAGATAATTATATCCTAAATATGCTCTTTGTTTTTTAAATTATTATAAATGCAGAATGTAAATCACGAAGTTAAGCTAGAAATGTCATAGTTCAGTTCTGACACGTTCCTTATTTTGACATCAATTTGGGATTTTTGACTGTAAATAGGATTCTGACCCCCAGACGTATAACTGCAAGGTTGAACAGTACAAGCTTAAGAATTTACTATTAAAAAAGATTTTGTATAAAATATTGTACTGATAGCACTAATGTGAACAATATTAATTAAAACCCTAATGTGTTTAGATGTACTGTATGTGAAGCCCCAGCCATGGTGATAGCAGTACACAGCCAGACCATTTCGGTGCCAGAGTGTCCAGGGAACTGGGACCCTCTATGGATTGGCTACTCCTTTATGATGGTACAAAAACACACACCCTTCACACTGCTCACATTTAAATCAGAGAAGCTGTAGAAATCTGTGAAAAAACTGGCATTTCCAAGAGAAGGATAAAATCTACTTCTGGACTCAACAGGGAACAGTCTTTATTGAAAGAAACACGTAATTCAAGACTAGGCCTATCCCTTTGTGTCAGAAACACACCCTTAATATTCCTGTTTACCACAGATTGTTATTAAAGTATCTGACTGATCCACAATATTTTCATGGAAATGTACCAGTTTTCTATTGTCAGTCTTGAAATATATTTTTATCGATCCCCTTTTTTACTGTCAAAATATCAAATAAACAAATAGAAATTAAAATGTCTCTCTGGACAACCCCTAAACTCGTGTGAATTACAGATTACACATCACAGATATAGAAGTTACAGGTGCTTCTCAGTAAATCAGAATATCATCAAAATGTTAATTGATTTCAGTAATTAAATTAAAAAAGTGAAACTCATATAGATTCATTACAAACAGAGTGATCTATTGTGAGTGTTTATTTATTTTAATGTGGATGATTGTGGTTTACAGCCAATGAAAACCCAAAAGTCATTACCTCAGAAAACTAGAATATTATATAAAACCAGTTAAAAATGATTTTTACTATAGAAATGTTGGCCTATGGAAAAGTACGTACAGTATATTCACTCAGTACTTGGTCTGGGCTCCTCTGCATGAATCAATGCATCGGTGCGGCGCGGTGTGGAGACAAGCAGCCTGTGGCACTGCTGTGGGTTTATGGAAGCCCGGGTCTGGTGTCTCTCATCTTCCTGTTGACAATACCCTGTAGATTCTCTATGGGGCTGAGGTCAGGTGAGTTTGCTGGCCAATCAAGCGCAGTGATACTGTGGTTATTAAATCAGGTATTGGTCATTCTGTCAGTGTGGACAGGTGCTAAGTCCTGCTAGAAAATGAAATCCACATCTCCATAAAGTATAGTCAGCAGAGGGAAGCATGGAGTGCTCTACATTTTCCTGGCAGACGGCCGCGCTGACTTTGGACGTGATGTAACAGAGTGGACCAGCACCAGCAGATGACACTGCTCCCCAAACCATCACTGACTGAGGAAACTTCACACTAGACTCCAGCAGCTTGGACTGTGTCTCTCCACTCTTCCTCCAGACTCTGGAACCTTGATTTACAAATGAAATGATTTACTTTCATCTGAAAACAGGACTTTGGACACTGAGCAACAGTCCAGTCCTTTTCCTCCTGGGCCCAGGTGAGACGGTTCTGGTGTTGTCTCTGGGTCATGGGCGGATTGAACCACACTAAGGGACCATTTTAAAGTCTTAGGAAAACTTTGCAGGTGTTTTGTGTTGATTAATTTAATTTTCTGAGATAATGACCTTTGGGTTTTCATTGGCTGTAAGCCATAATCATCCACATAAAATAACATTAAATAAACACTCAGAATAGTTCACTCTGTTTGTAAAGCATCTATATAATGTGAGTTTCACTTTATGAATTGATTTACTGAAATAAATGATCTTTTTGATGTTATTCTAATTTATTAAGATGCACCTCTTTGTACAATGAACAATGATATTTAATAAAAGCTTATATTGGAAAACGTTTAATGAGAAATTGGACACAGAATTAATAAAAATATCTCCAGGAAGATGAGAAAAGTGTGTTTTAAGTTTTGTTTTCTTACTGCTCTCCTTCTTGTCCAGCACACTAGTGCAGGCGCTGAGGGCTCTGGTCAGGCACTGGCCTCTCCAGGCTCCTGTTTGGAAGACTTCCGCTCAGCTCCCTTCATCGAGTGCCATGGTCATGGAACCTGCAATTACTATGGAAACTCCTACAGCTTCTGGCTGGCCACGATTGAAATGGCTGAAATGTTCAGGTAAACAACAGGATGTAAAGTAAATTCACTGCTACTCTACAACTGTGTGTTTCTTTTGCGACACATTGCAGATACTGGTTTTGTGAGTAAATGTGGGAGAACACGCTCTAAAATGACCATAGACTAATATGTTCTGAATGTTTTATGTAAAAAGCAGTGGTGGTAAAAGCGGAATCACTGGGTAAAAGGCAGGATCACTTTGATAGGGCTTGTCTTTGAGGAGCGAGATTGGCTGTTGTTGTGAGTGTGCGAGTGACTTTGAGTGTGTGGAGTGATGCCCTGTCCACAGTGTGTTCCTGCCTTGCGCCCAGTGACTTTGGGTGGGTCCCAACCCCCCGTGACCCTGAGAAAGAGGAACGGTTACAGAAAATGGATGAAGATGAACTCTGAAAGACTATGTGTACATCTCAGTAAACATTGTCAAGTTTGGTCTCAGTGTGTGACTGTTGTACGTCTGCTGTTTTCAGAAAGCCACAGTCTGAGACGCTGAAAGTAGGAAACCTGCAGACACGCGTGAGCCGCTGCGTTGTGTGTATGAAGCAGACGACGTAACAGAGTGATGTTAATGCTAAAACTAACGTGGCCCTTTGCCAGGGTTCAGCATCAACAGGATGACTGCAGCAGTTACGTCAAGAACAGTTGGAATTCAAATGGTGCTTTATCTTCAGCTACAACGGAAGCAAAAACTGAAAAATAATCTTTTTTTTTTTTTTTTTTTTTTTTTTTTTTTTTAAATGTACCTCACAAAGGAAAAAAATCCAGAAAGGTGCTATGACAGATAAGTGCTAAAAAGTGCATATTTTGTTCACAAGAGATTTTTTTTCTTTAAAAATATTTTGGTTGCATATAATAATTTTTGGAAAGAAGTGCTTTTTTTCTTTTTCTTTCAGGAGTGGATTTGTTTCCCTTTTTACCAAATCGGCACTTTGAACATCAAAGAGAAAAATGCACTGAACATTTACATTAGCGAGACTGTGTTTTTCCTTTTTCGTTCTTCTCCGTCACTCTGTTCTTTCTCCTTCTTCTTGGTGGTACTAACACTGAATATCCAAGAATTTTTAACTATAGGCCTCTTATCGCTTTTGTAAGTAATACAATGTGTATATTGTGTAAAACATGTTTTTAGTGTAAAACATTAAGTGGTACTTTATTATGCATTTCTGGGTTTCATTCACCATCATTCACTCATTCACATCACATGCTAGCTCACCCATTCATTTACCCTGATATTTGTACAATCCTGCTTGAAATGAAACAGTATTTTACACACACACAGACACACACAGACTTAATTAACCCATAATTGTGTAACTAAGCTTGGATTGGCTGTGCATATTCCTTTAACATTCATCCTCATGATCAGGTACATTTACACACTACTACTGATTTTGAATGAGCAACATTTTTGTAGGAAATCTCTCCCCAGTTCAGAATTCCACTGAAATATCCGAATAACCCTAATTTACTACTTTACTTTGATCAAAATTCCTGTGGAAGTCAGTAGAATATTTGTGCTATGTTTAGTTTCTACTGCGACAAAAGTCACGGTGCACCACAATGTGCTTTATATTGTACATATGGCAAACAAGAGAGTTTGAGAGCCAATGATTCCTTTGACTGTTTTCAAACCTTTTTTTGAATTTAAGTCATAATGTGCAAGAATGTGTATTTCAAAAAATTCTGTTTTTTTATGTTTATTATGCAGAAGTTGTTATAAACTTTTAAGAGACTGAAATAAACCTAACTCCACATATGTTTGTGTCGATATAAACATTTCCGCAGTATTCATTTTTGTCTTGTTTCTAAACTCTGCAGTATCTGCACACAGCTTGGTCAATAAAGATATTTCTTTGTTGTAATTGTACCTTGGCACTGTTGCATTTTGACTAAATGTTTCAGTAACACTTCTGTTTATGAGACCAACATAATGCCCTTATATTAGGCTCATTGAGTCTTTAAAAGGTAAATAGCTGTTTATATTTCTATTCATTCATTCATGTTTTGTAACAGATTCATCCTGATCACGGCGGCTGTAACTCGACTGATCTGTTTTTCAGAGCACTTTTAATGCTCTGATAAGTCTTTGTCATTATTAGAAACGACAGATAATTTGCTTCTAAAAGTGTACGGTTGAAATAAGAGTTGATATGTTATTATTTTTTATTTCTCTATTATAATGTGTATTTTGTAAAATGCACCAAAAAGAAAATTATAATAATCTTTTCTGCTCCAGTGTGTGAGATGAAAATAGCACTTGTGTAAGTTGTTCTGGATAAAAGTGTTTCCTTAATAATGTAAATGTATTTTAAGAACTGCTCTGGAAATGATCATTCGACTCTAGTTAGTGTTTTATAAAGTAGTTTTAACAGTTAATTAGCATTCATTGGCTTAATAAATTATAAGAAGCTAGATAAAGCTTAATAAGCTCATAGCAACTGACACCAATACTGAATAAAAGTTTGTGATGCAAAACATACTGAGCGTGCTCTGAAACGGTTTAAATAATTACCTTTAATGTTTAATAATGCAGTAAGGAGCAGAAAGTTAATTATCCTCTTCTTCTGGCTTTTATTTTTAGCTTAAAAGGCTTAATAAATGTGTTAAAGTGTCCTCCTCTGCTTTTTTATATACCTTTATTTGAAACTTTTTTTTTACTTTGATACTGGACTAAAATGCACCTGAATTTAAAAGCCACTAGAGGGGGTAGTGTTAACTTTTTAATGGCAGGCACATAAAACTTTGACCACAGGAACCTAAGCCTTTAACCTTTAACCTTGACTCTGACATTAGGAGTGTTCCTTCCAGCAAGGATTTTAGTGAAACACAATACGGCCTTGATCTTGTTCCTGGACGTTTAGCTACACGACAACGGCAGGAAAATACTGCAAACCAAGACACGTATTTACATCTTCTCTGCTCCAGAATTTTACACAGAAGTGGACGTTTCAAATGCCACATTCTACATATCTTTTAATCAAGATCTGTACAAAGAGCCTGGTCAGACTTTGACAGATGTTCTTTCACAACCCCAGAGCTTAGTGGAGGTTAGCAGCCTCTTAATAATCTACAAAAGGTCCAAGTGATTCAGTGTTGCTCGTGATGTTTTGCTGCTTATCCATCTGTAGGATCATGGAGCAGCGAGCAGTGATCTCTTCACCTCCGGCTTTCATTGACATCACATATGGAACTCCTTTATCGAAGGCTCATTTCTGCTGAGGATCCAATCAAAGATTTCCTCTGAAATTAAGAGTTTATCCCCCCTTTGCATTAACAGTTTTTCTCCATCTGTGAAGGCTATGTGTTATATGTTAAACATTTCTGTGAGGGTTTGGAAGCATTCAGCCATGTGAACATCAGAGGTGAAACTAAAGGATTAGTTTTTTTATCCACAGCAATCCGTTTCAAATATGGAATGGTGCTCCCTCGTATCACAGCCCAGTGCTCGACAGTTTGAACCCCTCTAGGCATCAGGGATTGAGGGCCCTATGAAAAGTTACCACATTGGTACTACCCCAAAGTTCTAATACGTTTTTGCTCTAACATCCCCCTCTATGGAGAACTCTTGCAAATAACACTGTAACCCTGTAGAAAGCAATGGTGTCCAGATAAATAGGAACAAATATCATAGAAACAGAAGCTTTGCTGAAAATCAAACTCAGAACACAAAAGCTGGCAGCGGAAACCGGATGCTCTGACTTTAATTTGAGGTTTGCACTGGGGCTGAGAGCTGGGGGCTTGTTGGCTGGTCTTTTGGCTGAACAGGCCCTGCGTGAAGCTGTGGGTCAGAAGTAACAGTAGTTGCTGTGCTGGACTATTCACAGCAAGGATCGCATCTCTTCCTCTTGAGTGACACGGACAGTTGTAGTGGACCCTGTAATTGAGCAAGAGGTGCAGCAGGTACAAGGAGCAGCACGCAGATTACAACTGATCAGAAAAGGTTTGGGCAGCATTGGTTTAATTATCAGGAAAAATAAGCACACATCCTCTACAAAGAAGCACAGTCCTGCACAGGGGAGGACACTTCTACTGTTAAATAACAGCATTTTACAAACAGGAAAACATTAATGCAGAAACTAAGCTTTTTTTATTTGTTTTGTTTTTGTTGTTTGCTTCAGTGTCTTGATAAAAGGCAGATAATAAACAGTAAAGATGCCATGTCTGTGTTCTCTTTAAAGAAGCTGTAATCATTTCCAGTCTGAAAACTGAATTAAAAACTTATGCAGGTAAAATTTAAAAATGAATGTAATTGTTTAAAAAAATCAGAAGCTGAGCAGGAAATACTTCAAAATCTAAAGTGTCCTCATTTAATTTTAATACGTGGCCTGCTCTGAGCACTCAGTTCAGATTCTGTCAAATGTTAGTTTAATTAAAACCACACGTTATTATGTCCTGTATTTAACATGAAATATTCAAAAGAATACAAAATAATAATAATAATAATAATAATTTAAAAAAATAATTGGGTTAAGTGTTTAACTCTAGGAACCAGGTGACCTTTCCCATGCCACTAATACACACTATCAGTTAGTCACAGTTCATATCTGGTGCCTTTTAACCCAGATATGATGCACATGGAAGTCAGGAAACTCCAGAAGCATCTACTTCTGGACATACAGTTGGTCACCTGCTGCGTCAGAGAACTGGGCCCTCATCGGAGCCACTGCTGACTGAAGGGCTTATGATTAAACCAGAGCTCAGTCCGGTTTGTTTGGAGATCAGACCTAATGAGGGTGGAACTGGAAGGGGCACTGTGATTTTTTTTTTTTCTTTGGCCGTAGTTCATAGTGTTTCCAGGGATTGGGGCATTGGAGCATAGGCTAGGAACTTCATTCATTCATAACCTTTCCCTTAACGAGTTGTTCAGAGAAAGTACCCTGCGGATGAATGCCCATTCACACTGTTTTGAAACTCAAGTCCACTACGACAAATACTACATCCCTAGAGAGTAGCACAGCTAATTACTCCAGTGCCATGTTAGAAAGCAAAGACAGGCATCACATGCTGATGGCCCAAAAAACTGTCCCAAAGGACTTGACATTCTTTTTGCCCTGTCCTAAAATGGACAGACAGCTGGAGATATGCAGGCCTCTTAATGACGCAGGAATACCTCTCTGTAGTGGCTCACCCCCATGTGTTTTCTACCGGCAAAGATTGGAGATGCTTCTCAAGTCAATTAACAAGTGGACATTGCCGTTTTTGCAGTTTTCAGAGTGTGGATATCAGTGTCGTATCGTGCTAATGGTTTGAAGCTTACACTGGTCTATAATTTCATACTTATTTAGACTAATTCACACTATGAAATTCTAGTGTGAGTACTAATACTCTTTAGCTCTTATTTTGAATTAAACCAGGCTTGCATTATACAATTTACAGAAAACGAGGGGGCCTTTAAAATAATCTCATCTACAAATGAGGGCAGTGCTGAAAGTTTGGGGACCATTGGACTAACCAATAATATGCTACCAATCAGAGACTAACAAATTATAAGATGCCAATCACAAGAACCACTAATCATAGGCCACGTCATTTTGAGTTAGGTTTTTCATTACTGTCTAAAATAATTAATCAAGAAATGTTTTAAATAGTTTTTTAAAAGATTTGAAAACTAAATACACAAAAATCCTAATATTTATCAATTCATAATTCCTGGAGGACCTGGAGGCTGTGAGTTCGAGTCCCGCTCCGGGTGTCTGTCTGTGAGGAGTGTGGTGTGTTCTCCCTGTGTCTGTGTGGGTTTCCTCCGGGTGACTGTCTGTGAGGAGTGTGGTGTGTTCTCCCTGTGTCTGCGTGGGTTTCCTCCGGGTGACTGTCTGTAAGGAGTGTGGTGTGTTCTCCCTGTGTCTGCGTGGGTTTCCTCCGGGTGACTGTCTGTGAGGAGTGTGGTGTGTTTTCCCTGTGTCTGTGTGGGTTTCCTCCGGGTGCTCTGGTTTCCTCCCACGCTCCATAAACACGTGTTGGTAAGTGGATTGGAGACTTAAAAGTGTCCGTAGGTGTGAGTGTGTGAGTGAATGTGTGAGTGTTTGTCGCCCTGTGAAGGAATGGTGACACATGGTGAAGGACAATCTGCTTTCTTTTCTTTCCACCATTTTGCCATAGTAAAAATTCCAACAGGTGTTTCACAGCGGATACATCACCAAACAGGACTCAAGAGCAACAGGTTTAAACATGATAGAACTTCTGCTAGGAGAACTTCTTGTGCTTTTGTCCATAAATATCCACAAAGCCTAATGGTTAGAGGACCGGACTTGGTATGGGAAGGTTGTCGGTTTAATCCATAGGACCGACAGGAACATCCATGGCTGAACTGCCTTGAGCAAGGTACTGAACCGCCAAATGCTGGGGATGGCTCTAGGTGTGTGTTCACAGACCCTAGTGCACTAGTGTGTGTTTACAGACCCTAGTGCACTAGTGTGTGTTTGAGGTCTTTGCCACAATTGGGTTAAATGCAGAAGACACATTTCATTGTACTTTGTACAATGACAAATAATTGCATATTACATTACATTAGGTATTTTCCTGGATGGACAATGGTCATCTTACTTCCCTGAAAAGTGGTCAGCTTGTTAATTATCTAGCTAACAGATTTCTCCAGCAGTTGGATCCCTTTATAGAGATAATGGTTGCCCTGCTGAGGTGCCTCAGTTAATACACACAGGAGGTGAATAAGCTCAGCGCTTCTGGGAAAAGATCCGACCTCCATTCAGAAGTACACTCCTAGAAGCCAGTCATCCGCTTTGCACAAGCTGCTTACTCACTGCTGGCACTAGCTTTATATGTGTTTGTGTTTCAAATGGTACATAATGTGGTGTGGGAATGTCTCTTATATCCTTATGTAGACAACAGGAAAAAGGTCATAGATCTTTTTTATATTTGATAATAAATCTGTTTGATAAAGAGCTGGGGCTGTGAAACCCAAACAGATCCGGAGGTAAATGTTGCTAAAGGTCAACAACAACGGCACTGGTCAAAGTACAGCAAAGACCTCAGAACGTAGACCTTCCAGAAAGGTTTTTTGTTTGAAGTGGGAGGCAGTTCAGCAGTGGCACTGTTTTAAAACCCTCAACATGTCTCGTTAGGCTCAATCATTTTACAGTCAGTGGTGTTGCGGTTATCATGTTTATGGTCAGTGGTGTTGTGGTCTGTGGTGTTGTGGTCTGTGTTGCTGGGGTCTGTGCTGTTGGGGTCTGTGGTCTGTGGTGCTGGGGTCTGTGGTGTTGGGGTCTTTGGTGCTGGGGTCTATGGTGCTGGGGTCTGTGGTGTTGGGGTCTGTGGTGTTGGGGTCTGTGGTGTTGGGGTCTGTGGTGCTGGGGTCTGTGGTGTTGTGGTCTGTGGTGTCGTGGTCTGTGGTGCTGGGGTCTGTGGTGCTGGGGTCTGTGCTGTTGGGGTCTGTGGTCTGTGGTGCTGGGGTCTGTGGTGCTGGGGTCTGTGGTGCTGGGGTCCGTGGTGTTGTGGTCTGTGGTGTTAGGTCTGTGGTGCTGGGGTCTGTGGTGTTAGGTCTGTGGTGTTGGGGTCTGTGGTGTTGGGGTCTGTGGTGTTGGGGTCAGTACTACATTTTAATCTTGAATTAAAAGCAGTTTTACACTGCAGTGGTGAAAACCTGATGCCACAGAGAGAACTTTCTTGGAAAAAAGAAAACCTTTGTTAAAATTTTGAGATTAAAATCATCGTGAAATGATATTGCACCAATTCTCGCATTCAATTTAAAATAATGAAATTAAACCTGGAAAAATTGGGATATAATGTTTTGAAATGACAGCTTCAGTGCCTCTCTCCTTCTGCTCCTTAGACAGAGTCCAGAGCGGTGATGTTAGCGAACAACCTGAAAAGTCTGTGAGCGGAAGATGAAAGAGATGTAAAAGCAGTTGACTGGCCGCTCTGCTGATGGACTTCACTCTGCTGAGGAGCTTGTTTAATCATGAACCTGAACACTGGCGATTTGACTCGCTCTGACAAATCCCCAGCAGGTGGCGCCAAACTTACTTTCAGCTGTGATAACGCACCCCTCAGGCAGTTGTGGATTTCTCTCGCACTCTTCACATTATTGATACCTGGGATGCCACAGTCCTCCAACACTCATATAAATCTCAAAATACGTCCTAACTAAAGGCAGAGCTGTTTAAGGCCTGTTAAAGCAGTTAAAGCCCCCTAGCCACAAGGGCCCCTTTGTAAATATGTAGCATGTTTATTGTTGCAGTGTGTTTAACTTAGTACTTACGCTTTTTCTTGATCAGTTTGGATAGTTGTACAATAAACAAACTTAGAGGTGATAAGGAAGCTAAAAAGGCCCTGGTTTGAAGTCAAATTAACACATGAATCTTTAACTGCAGCATGTACTATCCATCCATCCATTATCCACCGCTTATCCGAAGCATGTACTATTGTGGGGAAATGCAGTTCTCTCATGTTTACACTCTGAAGCTCTGTAACTTTTAAGGTGGAATGGAATTTTTGAGGGAGGAAAATGACTGTTGTACATGGCACTGTTTGAATTACCACAGAAACTCATTTGTTGATCAAGTTTAATTTTGTAGCACTTTCGGTCGGTGTTTACTTTCATGCAGTTCGCAAACTTTTAACAACTTTAAGAGCTACAGTAATGAGGTTTGATATAAAATAATTGTGCTGAAAGTGTTGACTGGATTTCTAAGGTTATCTATTAAGAGAAATGAATACAGGAAAAATCTGTAATTGGACTGAGAATCGAAAAGTGTCCAATGTCTTCTCGCCATCTCGATGTGTTCTTGTGAAGCATTGTGCTACAAAATTCACATTTACTTATCATCAAATGTAAGTTACATCTACAGCACAATGTCAGTATTCCTCACCTATGCAGCAGGAATAGAGCAATATCCTCATATCTGTCTCTGCTTTTCAACTTCCGAAGGTCTTTAAAACCTCCAGTTGTTGTTTACGTGGTGTGAACAGAGAGAGAGTGTTAAGCAAAGGACAGAGACTCTGATTTATTTATTTTTTTCCCATTTACTGGGGCTTCTTAAACACATTAAACTGGTTTAGCACACGGACTGGAGAGCTAGCAAACGGTGAGGAAATATCCTCCGAATTTAATAAAAAGTGTTTTTGGAAAATCATGAAGCTCACACAATTAAAGCTCATTAATTAATATAATAATTATGAATATAATAGCGTGCCCATGAAGTATAGCATAAATGTTCTTACTGCCACCTAAAATACACAACATAGGTCACATTCCACGGATGATAATAAGGTCAAACAAATAAGCAAATGGAAAAACAAGAGTGGGTTCAGCACACGTCTGACGGAGCTGTTTGACATGAGGTGGAAACAGACCGCAGTTGTTCTCATTGATGTGCTACTACTGTTCTAAATGTGGTTTACAAAACAAACATCAAAGTCCAGGGTAAATGGAGGCCAGTATTCTTTCAGATGTTTTACCTCTCTCACACACACACACACACACACACACACTTTCTCAGATGGAGCCAAAGGCCACAAATAACTCTACAAAGGAGCCATAGCTACATTACCACATTTTATTGCAATAGCTCTATTGAAAGCAAAAAAAAAAAAAAAAACCCTGATAAATATAAACACTATGCGACTCTCTCAGCTATCAGTCTCCTTTTCCCCCCAGAGGAAAAAGAGGAGAAAAAAAATCAACATGGAAGAAAAAGCAACAGTATGTCCAACGGACGCAGCCATGAACAGATAAAACATTTTGTCTTCTTTTGTTTTCCCTTTCAGAAGCTACAACAGCGTAATGGAGGAGGATCAGATCCACCATAAAACAGCTCAACTCTGCCAACAACAGCATTCAAAGGATCCAAACACGTGTACCATGTCGTAATTATTCATATCATCGTCATCAAGATTGCCACTGTCAGTTTTTTTTATTAATGCTTTTGAACACAGCAGCGAATACAATGCAACTGTAAAAGAAAAAAAGAAAACCCTACATTTTTACAAAAAATGCAAAATGCCTAACCACTCTGGGGAATGACCCGACTTCCCCCAACTCTTCCTCAAACTCACAAATGAATATGATTCAGAAAAGGATCCAACAATTATTAAAAGAAAAAAAAAAAAAGAAAAGAAATTAAACAATTAAACAACATAATAACAACGATAATAAACTTTCATATTAATGCCATATCAGTGTGGATCTGTATGTAGTTCACATTCTGTTGAAATATGGACTGTCATTACTCTAAAATGTAGTAAATCAACAGAAACCGTGACACAGCACAAGGCAAAGAAATATTCACTCGAACAAATAGCTGAATTTTATTCATGTTCTTTCTGGACCGTTCCGCCAAAGCTGAGCCATGATAGGGATCTCTCTCTGTCACACATCACTGCGCCCGTGACCAGAAACATTTAAAACTGTGTTCAGGGAACAACTTCTTTTATTCATACATTACTTTCTAGTTTAAAAAATGGGAGAGTGTTGAACCCAGTGTTAAATAAGGCCCATTAGTGTGTGTTTTCTCCTCTAAATTAGAGTCGGATGATGCTCTGATCTGTGCTCTTTAAGACATCGGTCTGATACAAAACGAGGGGCACAAAGGAAGAGCGCCCTTAACCAGAAGGGACTGAAACATTTAAGGACTTGAGTTTTTTCCCCCCTTCACATATTTAACATCCCGCACCAACAATTGTACAACATTCCATGAAAATATCTCTTTTGTTATAATAATAATAAAATAATAATTATATATTTGGTTCAGTTCTATCAGACGTAGTGAATTAAAAATGGGCTTGGATTGAACATACCCAGCAGAGCTGACGACAATGTACCGCTTTCTCCATCTCCCTCCTTTCTCACTCCTTCAGTACTCTTTTAAAAAATAATAATAAACAGATTTACGTAGGACAGTAAATCTCAAACAGTAAGGCAACATTCAGCTTTAATCCTGTCCCACAGCTTCCTACTGGAAGTACTCACTCAATTATGGCACACCATGTGCACAACACTGAAAGCGTAACCTGTGGCAGGTCAAACCTGCGGGTTTTGGGAGAGTTTTCGCTGGTTACTCCACATTTCTACACAATACAACTGTTAACATGTAAACAATTCAGGGGCTTATCCATTTTAGAGAAAGTTTACAGAGGAAAGATGATGATACACACGAGTAATTTCACTAGAAACTAAAGGGCTCCATCTCCATCTGAACACATTTTGACCACTAATCCCCATCACAACCACTTTAAAGAAATGTGTCTGCACTTCGACTACAGCGCACCATTTCAAACTCAATCCTCATAAAGGAGGTGTTTTTTTTTTTTCATTCATTCACTTTGCCTTTGAGACGTCAGGGCTACACCATAATAATTAAAAAAAACTCCACACATCTCATTTACTGAGTGCGTTCATTAAGGAACCATTCACTGAAAGCTTCTGTAACCAACCAAAGGTGCTTCTACTGTGGCACTGCTCTGAAAAACCTCTTTGGGGGAGCTTTGTTTGTGAGTGTGTAACTGAACCCTAAACAACTGAAAACATTTGACCTTTCCTTAGCAATTTACAAAAGTAGTTAATGCTTAGGCCTTAAAACCTCTCTCTACACTTTCTCAATGAGGGAAGCTTTCCGTGGGCTGTTTTCATCGGTGTCAGTTATGGCAAAGCTATCCATGACCCTACTCTGGCCCGGTTAGTGTTCAGAGACCGCAGCAGGCCTCATCTGGCATTTTGCTTAGTCCCAGAATAGATGCTTCCTCTTTTCTTCCACTCTAACACCCCCCCGATGCCTGTCCATCAGCATATTTCATATTTGGCAGAGAGGAAAAGAGGCAGGGTGTTCCCTACCAAGGAACAGAGGAGGAGTGGAGGAGAGGTAGGTGACATTTGGACTGTGTTGCAAACGAAGAATATGCAGCAGATCACACGTGGGGCTCAACGTAGGTCTGACGCAACACCACCACATCACAGCCTTGTGATCCCCAAATGCATTATGGGATAGCGTTGATAGTGGAATTTCAAGGACTTCGTAGCTGGCATAGCACACAAGCCATGAGGGTAAAACTTAAAAGTTTTCATTCCCAAGGGGAAGCCAAACGTTTCACAGGCAAACCCCTGAAAAATCTATACTCGTATCGTGCAACGTATCAGCAAAGAAAAAAAAAGATAATTAATTAGAACTTCACCTGAAATCTAAGCTGCAAAGAAAAAGGCATTTATTCAAGATTAATGCTAGTAAATGGCGTACCAGCCCAGACTGTAGATCACTGGGCTCCCTGCATTCAGCTAAAAAACATCCCTTTAAAGGCTGAAACAAAAAATAAATTCAAAACCAAAACTATCTAAAACAAGCAAAATAATCGAACTCAAACAACACAGATCCAAAAGATAACGCTGTCTGACAGAATATTTTCAAAGGGACGACATGAAATCAAAGTGGAGGTCCCCTGGTGTTGTTTCTGCAGTGTGTGTGTGACGGGCCGATGACGGCGAGTTGGGTCTCCAATTCATTGAAATGCAGCCAAGCAGATCATCTTCATTCTAGTTTAAAAAAAAGAGAGAGAGGAAAGACATGATTAGACCAGATACACCATATAAACTCTACAGTTCTCCTTAATAAAGAATGATGTCAGTTGAAGTGTAGGAGACATGGCTGTTGTCACAGTTCAGCACATCATTTGATCTAATTCTGTACAGAACATGTTATACTTTACCATAGTACAGTGCAGTATAGAAAGGGGAAGTGAAAAAAATGTTAAAATTCACCTCATTAACTCAAATATACCCTTCCTTTCTCAAAGCCGTTCTACCTGTGTCTGTCCCATCATCACCTCATCCGCCCTGGCATCCCTAACCCTTCGCGTTCCCCGATGCTTCTGGTAGGCAGTGGGGTCATGCGCTAGCCTGGGTTGACCCTAGTGTGGACAAGCAATGCTTTTGATACAAGGCTTTGTCTGACCAAACAATGATGGTGGGGGCACAATGCTGGTGCTTTTAGAGTGCTCGAGCCTGCAGCCGTCTGGAGCGTGAGGAATGCAGCTGGCTTTGTGTAAGCAACAGTGAGCTCTGCCGAGGCACCACAGGTCCCCAAGTTCCTCCATCACAACTCACAAAAACACCCAACACATGCCCACAGCATGTAAACAACAACAACAACAGCAGCAGCAGCATTTGCAACAGTCGTGCCAAGTGTGGCACAGCAGGGTGGTGTCACAGTAACACAGCTTCAGGGACCTGGAGGTTGTGGGTTGCAGTCCCGCTCTGGGTGACTGTGTGGGTTTCCTCCCAAGGTCCAAAAAACCCCACATGTCGGTTGGTGGATTGGCAACTCAGAGTGTCCATAGGTATGAGTGAATGTGTGAGTGTGTAATGCCCTGTGAAGGACTGGCGCCCCATCCAGGTTGTATTCCCGCCTTGCGCCCAATGATTGCGGGTAGGCTCCGGACTCACAGCGACCCTGAACTTGATAAGGGTTACAGATAATGAATGAATGAATGGAAAGGGTGGACTCATGGTCCCAGAGATACAGGTAACTGTCCACACCTGGACCTGCATGGATAGCTACAAATAGTGGTTTGATTATTAGGTTTGTCTACAGTTATATTCCTAAAGAATGAAGAGCCATTGATATGTTTTCATGTAAAAGTTAGTGAACAGTTCCTCTGTAGGGAGCAAACTTAAATGTCAGATTTCAGACGGCCGTTTTTAATTAATTACTCTTTCAACATACGAGGGGGGTGGGTGGGCGCAAAAATTAAATATAAAAAAACAAAAATGAAATGTGCAGTCGTCTGCACGAGCCACACTTTGTTTATCAATGTGTTTTTATGCGTGAAAATGTGAAGTGTGTTAACTGTAGAGCAGCGTATCTAAAATAATTGAGTGTGTCCTTGCTTTAACGCCATCTCAGTAGGGGGCTGCTGCTTTGTTGAATCAGGAGCGTAAGGAGCAGAGTGAAAACACTGAGATGGAGGTGCATTTCTTTCAGAAAATCCGTAAACTGTGTAAAACTCATTGTCCGTTATAACTGGGTGTATTTATTCTACAGCAGGGCTTTCCAACCGTGTGTGCTTTTTTATTTCTGCTAAAAGTTTTCATTCCATAAAATCAGGAGTTTAAAATATATATGCTTCTGCTTGTTTGACAGGAAACCTGCGGCCACTGTCCAGTAGAACTCTGACTGGATGATTAAGGACTAATGCAGTAAAATTAATAAAATGCAGTCGTCTTCAGTTTCTCCCCAACGCTGAGTGTGCAACTGTCAATTAATGTTACTTATGACTATTACTATGCTGTGATCCTTGCTCTGGAAATGAGGTCCAATTATCTTTAATCTGTCTGAAAAACAGTGGTTCCAAATGTCTTCACTCTTACATCACCTCCCACATGCAGACACGCTTCCATTGCATCACTGTAGAACCCCCCCTTATACACGACAAGTACATCATGGAGCAATGCCACAGCAGCGTGGCACTAAAACAGGAACAATGACCACACTCCTGCCTCGCTGTCTTCACTTCACAAACTATTTTAAGGCCTGTGTTTCCACCCGGAGGTGCTGGGATTGCCCCTGACCATATTGGCAGTGCTCACTTTCTCTGGTACCTTTCAGAACACTCTGTTACAATGGACAGCTGAACCCTTGTGTACCAGACGGTGTTCAGTTCTTTCCATTGTCACATTACCTTCTCTTGGCACCACGTCCTAGGGAGGAGAATTCAAGAACCATAGGAAAACACAAAGACCCATAAAAGGCAAAGGAAGCCTCACACATTACAGGAATATTGTGTGGTGTGTTCAGTGATCCATTAATAAAGTCACGGTGAACAGTTCTTGTGATTATCAGTTACACTCAAATACAATTTGACATATTCAGAATGGGTAAATATCAAATGACTGTTTCATTTTGTTAATTCTACTGTTTACCTATTGGGAAAAAGTACTACGTCTGCCATTTCAAGGCCACAATTTGTGAAATTCTTGCTGCAATGTGTTAAATTCGACAAATGATATGCAATGGTGAATTGAAATGTGGTATGAATGGTATTAGAGAATGCACTTTGGGTGTTTTTGTAATTTAAGAAATCAACAGTCCTTTGATGAGCTACACACAGTCGTTGTAGTATAATCATTAGTTGTGGTGGTTTCCATGAATGACATACCACAGGCCCACACAGTAGTTCTAATGCAAATCAGAGCCCTTTGAGTGGTGACTTATGAGTTAAGTAAGAAAAGGCTCTGTGAAATCTGTCAAATTAGTAGTACTTCTTAATAATTTGTATCAGCCGTGTTGTCGTTCTTACTGAACCACAATCAGTGCATCCTTAACACTCATAACCAGTGTCCACAAACCTGGGGAGAATTTTCTGACTTCACATCTAAATTGCTGTCAGCGCATTTCAACGGAGCACCTCAGGAAACATGCACCGTGCCTTCCTTGAAAAATGACCCCTTCTTCCTGTCCAGCGTGTTCCCTCTAATCCTTTAGCTGGGATCAAGGGAGAAGCCCCCACAAACCTTGAGTGACTAAGAGCAACACCTGCTGCTGGGCAGCTCACCGCTTTAGTTTTAGCCTGACACATCAAGCTCTATTTACAGCTGTCCAAGCTGCTAGCTTCATACTCCTCATCTGTCATTTCCTCTTGAGTTCTTACCATTTTTTTGTCCCCTTAAATCATTTCTGATGCTTAACAGTGGGACACACAAAGCAATTCGCTGATTAGACCACTCACATGGAGTCCGAACAGCTTGTGGCAGAGCTTATATGATAAGCCACATATTAGAATAAGTGTTCCCATCAGGTCCATGTGCCATTTAAGCCTACTTTCAGATTTAAAGTCAAACTAAATAAGAGAGGTCTTTCGCACTACTCATTACGTTTAACCCATCCAACCATTCGTTAATTCCATGAAAAGTTTTTATTAAACACCAATCACATTTGCCAACGTTAAATTAGCCCCAATTATGTGCCGGCAACGTCAAGGAATCTCTTTCAAAAGAAACTTTTAGGAGCTCTCGGATAAAGTCATATTTATGCAATTTCCCGCCAAGTTTATGGTAATTTCCCTTACGTAAAACGAGAGATAAATGTTTAGATTTATTGTATTATGAAGTGATAATTGTGCCGTTTTCCATCACGTGGAGAGAAGAGTGTTATGAAGTGGCACAAAAAACTAATCTGAAGGTTAACACATTAGCCTCATTCAGAGGTGGAAGATAATTAAACTGGTCAATTACACACTGAAGTGTTTTTGATTCATTTTATATTAGTTTTCAAATTAATACACTATAATTGTTCTGAACAGTAAATGTGTTTTTTTAAATCTGCTTTAAAGTTGTTTATGGTACAGTTACCAACAACATCCATCCCACCTTTGAATGAAAATATTTCTATACATCCTTCTGTCCACGTGCATCTATAATCCTCCAGAACATATATTTTATTAATGAAGGAACACGTCTTTTTTTCACCATTAGTCAGTATCTGACCATTTAAGAGCAGTGCACTAAATGTAACTCTACCTCTGTGATTCCAGGAGGAGTTCCTCTCATTGTTTACTGGGTTCATAATTTCACTGCTCTCCTCTGTGAATAATTCTTCATACTATTTTACCTCATTGACCACATTTACAGCTACAATTACATACACACGTTATGAACTACGATTGTTCGTAGAACTATTATATTAACATCTGCATTGTTTGTGTTCAATGAGAAAAAACAACAACAAAAAGAAAATACCATTAAATCAGTTAACTACATGACATTAAACTATAATTAATCTATTGTTCATAATTTCTGATGATTTTATTCATTGGTTCAGCTTCCAGACGTGTGATAATAAAAGGGAGAGGGTCTTTTTTTTAATTTATTTTAATTTTCAAATATTTAATATGTTATATTATATTTTATAAAAATTTAAAAAATACCTTCTCCTTTTTATTAATGCTTGTAATTAATAATGACAGGAAAATCCCTGTCTGAAATGCCCTTGAGCAAGACTCCTAATTCCCAAACTGCTCCCTCGGTGCCAAAATTATTGTAATTAAAAAAAGAAAAAGAAAGTAAAAAAGCCGTTTGGACATTAGGAGTCTTGCTCAAGGACATTTCAGACAGGGATTTTCCCACCAGTCATTGGGATTGAATCGGCAACCTTCCAGTACCAAGCCCGGTCCTCTAACTGTTAGCCAATGGCTAATCTGTATTTTCCCCAATGGATATCCACTAGAAATCAGATCTGTATGAAACATACTTGAAACCAGATTTCGATGGGTTTAATGGGTACACTTACCCTAACTATAAAAATGTTACAAAACTATGGCTGAAAGGCTAAAGAACTGTGATGAGTGCATTAAAAACGCAAGCAAGTTTTATGTCTTTACTTTTTATGTTTACACTAATTACGGCTGAAGCATTGACAACTTCACGCTGCTGAGTGTAAGAGCTACAGTTTTATTACAGGTGACTGTATCAATAATGCTTTAATTTAACCTAATAACATGCAGCTTGTGATCTGCATGTAGACGAACTGAACAGTCAGCACTAACTAAGCAGCCACGTGTTGTGACATCACAACCCTAGTCCTAGGCTTTGTCAGAGTGACAGTACGAAGTGAAGACATCATAATGGTTTCACATCAAACAGTGAATGTGGTGTTATTTTCCCCTATACACAATGCTGAGATGGCGTGACAGGAGCAGTACACAGTCATAGCATTGGCTGCATGTGTTCTGAGCCAGGCTTCAGAGTGGGCTTTAGAGAGACAGAGCAGGCCAAGCTGCTAGGATTTAAAACACTTACTCTGAAGAATAATACATTCCTAGAGCTCCTGAGACGACCTCACTTACAACTTATTTCAAAACACATGCTCCTCAGAACACACACATGCCAAACACACAACACTACATCACACTCCGGTAAGCAATTTCTCTGTGTCCCAAAGGGAACCCCAACAGATTAAGAAGTAGGAACTTAAGATCACAGACCACACACACACACACACACACACACACACACAAACAATGTTATAAATAGGACAAATTTCCGTTGACTCTAACATTTTAGGAACCGGTTTTAAAGTACAATCCAAGCTTTTTACTGAAAGGAAGCACAAAATCTAAGCCCATCTTTGAAGGACAGACAATCTGCTGAATGCTATGCTTTGGTTTGGTTAGCAATCTGGGATAACAGATCAGATCATGCAAGTCAGCTGGAAACATCAGATACCACTGAAGGTCAACGCTGCAAAAAAACTATTTAGTTAAATATCCCACTTTAGGAACATACAGGTGCATCTCAGTAAATCAGAATATCATAAAAATGTTAATTGATTTCAGTAATTAAATTAAAAAAGTGAAACTCATATAGATTCATTACAAACAGAGTGATCTATTGTGAGTGTTTATTTATTTTAATGTGGATGATTGTGGTTTACAGCCAATGAAAACCCAAAAGTCATTACCTCAGAAAACTAGAATATTATATAAAACCAGTTAAAAATGATTTTTACTATAGAAATGTTGGCCCATGGAAAAGTACGTACAGTATATTCACTCAGTACTTGGTCTGGGCTCCTCTGCATGAATCACTGCATCGGTGCGGCGCGGTGTGGAGACAAGCAGCCTGTGGCACTGCTGAGGTGATATGGAAGACCGGGTTGCTTTGATAGAGGCCTTCATCTCGTCTGCACTGTTAGGTCTGGTGTCTCTCATCTTCCTTTTAACAATACTTTAGGGCAGGTGAGTTTGCTGGCCAATCAAGCGCAGTGATACTGTGGTTATTAAACCAGGTATTGGTCATTCTGTCAGTGTGGACAGGTGCAAGGTCCTGCTGGAAAATGAAACACACATCTCCATAAAGTATAGTCAGCAGAGGGAAGCATGGAGTGCTCTACATTTTCCTGGTAGACGGCCGCGCTGACTTTGGACGTGATGTAACAGAGTGGACCAGCACCAGCAGATGACACTGCTCCCCAAACCATCACTGACTGAGGAAACTTCACACTAGACTCCAGCAGCTTGGACTGTGTCTCTCCACTCTTCCTCCAGACTCTGGAACCTTGATTTACAAATGAAATGATTTACTTTCATCTGAAACAGGACTTTGGACACTGAGCAACAGTCCAGTCCTTTTCCTCCTGGGCCCAGGGGAGACGGTTCTGGTGTTGTCTCTGGGTCATGGGCGGATTGACACAAGGACTGCGACAGTTGTGGCCCGTGTGTGTGGTGGTGGCTCTTGAAGCACTGTCTCCAGCAGCAGTCCTTCCCCCGTGGAGCCTCCTGAACCACACTAAGGGACCATTTTAAAGTCTCAGGTGTTGTGTGTTGATTAATCTAAATTAAGATAATGACCTTTGGGTTTTTGTTGGCTGTAAGCCATAATCATCCACATTAAAACAAATAAAATAAAAAAAATAAATTACAAAAATAAATTTGTGTCATTTGAGAAATCAGATCTTTTTTAAAAATCATGGCTTGCCACTTGTTACAACTTTATACTAAGTGTTGATGATTTTAAAAGGCCAATTTATAAATCTGATTTTGATGGAAGTGTTGAAATTTTATGAAATATTAAGATATATACTTTCCCTAACACTCCCTCTGAACACAGCTGTCACACGTAACGTCAAATTAGATTTACAGTGTAGGTTTCTAGCATAATTATCCATGACTCGTTTAGCTAAACAGTTAATCTAAACATCTAAACAACGTTTAGCTAAACATCTTAATCTCCAAGTAAAACATTGTTATTAAATAAACTCGTTTCATTAAATCCGTTTTACTCAGTCATGGGCAATTATTTAATTTATGAGGTGTATCTAGAAAGTAATGTGCAGTTTAAAAAGAAATTGTACAAATCAAACACCCACTTAATTCAGCTGCAAACAAATAGCAACCTGACATTAAAACCCATCCATAATTTGCTTCGTACAGATTGGGTTACCTTCACCAGAAAAGGCTCTTTTATATGTTTACTAGAAAATACAATATGATGCCTACAGGAAAACAACTTTAAAAGGCGTATGTCAATGTATCGTCTGCTCATCGTCATTTATAAATGCCTTTGGACAACAATGCCTTTTTAATACTCACTATAATAACAGTAAAAACTTACACCAAAGTGTCCCACACTAAAGAGCGTGACTTATGTGGTGCGTAGTGGTGTGAAGAAACTGTATTTGATGGAAAATAATTTCATTAATTGAACTTAAGTTAAATCCTGTGTGCGCTCCTGTGGTGGAGGACATGTAAAACACACATGCACAGTGTGTTCTGAACCTGTCATCCCTCAAACATAAATATAGGGCCACTGGTTTTTAAAAAGCTCACACAAAACATTTCCCCAGGACAGGGGCAGTGTCATTTAATACACCACACAACACCGTACACCTTAGTTCACCTTGCTGGCTTATTTTAGACTTTACTGCAGGGATCCTATATTTTGAATCTTTGTAACTCCAGCTTTGGCAGACGGAGCCAAGACCAGGCTGTGTAAAGCATGTTTGTGTGTTGTGTGTTATGAGCTGGAAACACAACACAACACACACACACTGTTACAGATCTACTAGACACTGTATAAACAAACATGGGGTCAAGGTCTCTTTTGGGAGGGGAAGTGTGTTTGTGTGAGCATGTAAGGGGCGGGGGTCAAAGTTCCACTGTGTTACAGTTCATATCAGTAACTGGACGCCAGTGAATATTTCCAGTTATGGTTTGTTTAATACTGACTTAAACAAGTCAAGGACAAATGACAAACAACAAACTTTATCTAAATTTACCCCTGAATGAGAGAATTCTTAAATGATTAATAAAATGGAAAACTAAGTTTCACCTTTTTGGAGTGTGTAGACATTTTTTCAAGTCAAAATTTAAAGGTCTATTCGGCCACATATCCTTTGCCTCGCGCATTAACAATGAAGACAGAAAAGTGTCAGACACAATAGCGTTTAACTAAGGCTGTGTTCACATCTGCTTAAATCAAACTCGTTTTCAACCTTGGTGCGGTTCGCTTGGGCACGTGTGAGAGAAGTAATTGCAGTAAATGCAGACCAAAAAAAACGCATGGTGTGGTTTGTTATTGTTGAGAACGTGATCTGAACTGACAATAAGGTGCATGCCGCAGGTCGCCGTTAAACTGTATTCGTAGCCAGGGTGTGCTCTGCATATTGGACACGGTACGCAGGTAAACAGAGAACTGGATCAGAAATGAACTAGTCCAGAACACGTGATCTTCTTCCTGTGTTTACGTTCTTACTCCCACCTCAGTCAGGTCCGACCAATCAGCAGTGAGAACATTCTCATGTTTGCTGTGACATGTTTTGGTGCGCTTGGGTTTTTCAGTGTGTAAAAACAAACCAAACCAAGGGAGAAACCCTCCAAGATTAGGAGCTTCTTAACTGATTCACTACAGGTGTGAAAACGCCCTGAGAGTGCACGATACTGACGTGAAGAATTGAACGATATGTTTAAAGAACAAGAGGTTTTAAGTTATAAATTTATCTGATAAATATTACACAGGGTACATTACCTTCGATGAGCAACGTGTTGTTTGACGTGAGACTTGTGTCATGATCAATGTCTGATTCATTAATTTGACTGTTTTTATTGCTCTGCGGAAATAAAGGTTACCCTTCTCTGTAAAGCCAATATGGAAACATCTAGCCTTAATTTATCATTTTCTTTATATACGGGCATCTGTAGGTGTTGGATAACTGCCTTGAGCCATAACTCAGCAAACAGCGAATCCACAGATCAGCTACAAAAACACAATACAGCCACGGCTTCTTTTCAAAACGTTTGGAAAATATGTACCTAAGGTTTATACAGCTGTGTTTTGTACAGAAACAATCACTCTGGACTTTTAAAAAATAAATAAAATAAAAGGATAATCAGTAAAATTCATATTTAAATCATTCTCTGAACATTTTGATTGTTTTTTTCTGTCTGAAGCTTTTTCTTGTTAAAAGAGCATTGTGTGTGCACACTCCAGACAGAAGTGTTTGTTTATCGTGTGTGTGTCATGCGCATTATGCAGCCAAAGGAGCTCACTGAGTAAATGAGTGTCCAAACATGACTGAGTGTGTTTTATGAGTGTTTTTAACACAGGGAAGGGGATGCGCATACCTGCTGTAGTCACTTCCTGCTTTAAGACCAGAAATGACTAGCAAGTGTACTACAGAGGTAGATAATAGCGGTCCGTAAATATAACGTATGGCATGTACAGAGAATGCTTGCTTGTGTACAGACATTCAGTACCGTTTCATCTACTGCAAGGAACAGTGTGGCTCTAGATACTTATTTCTGTAATGTACCAATCAGGAACTGCCAAAACGGCCCCTCGGCCTGTTGTGCCACGCTAAGCCTCTGTTGTTGTCATGGACCCAACTATTTCTCTGCCAGTTCCAGGGATTCCTGACTGTGGCTTTATCCACAAGCTTTGCTTTCTGTCAGTGTGATCTAGATTAAATCAGAGCAATGCATGAGTCAAACCACATAAATTCATTAAACACTGCTTATCCAATGCACAGCCCCACTGGGAATTAACAATGTCGCACAAATTTCATCTAGCATAAATAAATACCTCAATTACAGTAATCTCTCGCTTACTGCTCGTCCAGGCCTCTTGCCCTCTATCTGTCGCCTGCTTTGTTTGGGATCATACACATTCAAACTGGTCCACAACAAGCCACACATGCTACAGTCAAGTCTGAAAAAGCATAAGACCAGCCCAAGATAAATTAGTCTTGGGTGCAAGAGCAGTTCTAAAAATAACCTCTTTCTACCCTTTTTCACACTGGCAGAAGCCTGCACTTTAGTCTGAATAGTCTGTCCTGTTCTCCGCTACCGTCTGTTTACCTCAGGCCGCTTGAAAGCCGGGGAGCGAGCGGTGAAAAGCACTGTGTGGCATTGGAGGCGCATTCCTGTGTAGCTATGCGCTCGCTAATTTACATTCCAGCACCGCAAAGAGCACACATACCCCAAAACCAGACAGACTGTCACACTGCCATAGCCAAAACACTGCAGCAGCATCCAAACACAGTACAGCAACACTGCCCAGAGGATCAGAGTTCACAGCCTGCCTCCAGGGCACAGGGCTGCCAACCGGGCCAATAACGCCACAGGTTCAGTACGAGTAGTGAACTTTACACATCCTGCAACAAAGTGTACCATTACCACGTCAAAGCCTGTCCAGGTGAGAGCTCAGCAAGACAGGAAGCAAAACTGTTACATTTCTCAGCGCTGATGTGTTTCCTGTAACATGCAGCATGTGCCACAACACGCTGGGCCAATTAGCCCACATCAAAGAAAAGAAAGAGGACGAGTCAGCAAAGCATGCAGATGCCTGTTCTACTAAAACAAATAGACCCCACACCTGGCTGAGAGAGAGAGAGAGAGAGAGAGAGAGAGAGAGAGAGAGAGAGAGTAAAACAGAAAACTCTCACCAGGCTCAGACCTACTGTGTGTATTAAACTGAGCTTCATACGTTTTTTTTGTCTACTCCAACCTCAGCCACAGAAAACCTAAAAATCCTGACACATTACAGATCATCAAACAGTACCATGACTCACAATTCTGCCATAATCACCCATTTTTACTCACACACATTCATCACCGCTCTTACACACCTCAATCACACACAGGTGCTGCCTCCACTCCCCCACTCTCTCCCTTGGTCCCTCTCTCTCAACTCTATGATAAACAAATGAGTCAGCCAGGGCTTGCTGAGAACACTGACTCACTCTCCCCTGTTCTATTGCTCACTCTGCAGACACACACACACACACTTAAAAAGCACTAGACATGTGGGATACGAACAGTCAGGCAGAAGTTGTAGTCCAGTGAAAGATGTGTAATATCACAACGATGGAGCGTATTAATGCCAAGTCTTAAATTACAGAGGAAAAGCTAATATCCTGAGTTGATTATTAATGTCTAAACTGCCTGAAATATCAAGCATCAATGCTGTCGAGATGAGAGAACCGTCAGGTTGGCTACTGAAACAGGAGCGTGGAACAGACTGAAATTGCTGTGTCATTTCTACTGAGTCGGAATAATCAACAGAAAACAAACACCATCCCCCAGAAAACACACAACATCACACACTACGACAAAAAGGGTCTCTGACCCCTTTCTTCTCAAAATTTACCTTGATATTTTTGACAATTACATTACAGCTTCTTTACAACAAATACAACTTTGCTCTACTGCTAAATTAATTACTTTATCTCATTAAAGACCAAGGAAATAAACTTGCATTTGCACAAGAGGGTTGTGTTTGACTTAAATGACTGCAGCACTCACTGCAACTTAAACTGGAGGCATGCTCTTGAAAAAGATATTACAATAATATTACAATAACTGAATCACTATCTCTCACTGAAATATTGAAATATGCACTGAAGGGCTACATGAAAAAAAGACTTAAGACTGAATGGTTCATTGTGAAGTGTTGTATGCATAAGGCCACAACCCTGAACTGGATAAGTGGTTATAGAGAATGAATGAATGAATGAATGAATGAGGACAAAGAGAAGTGAAGAAGAGGAAGATGTAGACTAACCTTTAGAAACTGCAGTGATTCTTTCTGATTTAGAGAAGTCTATGCTGGCATAAGCCCCATTTTCCAGGAGGGGCACAGCAGAGGGCGATGAAGGAGGGGCATCTAGGGTGCTTCCAGCACAAGGATCTTCTCTCAGATCCAGGGCTATATAATTGAGGCCATTCTGGTGTTCCATAGATAGAGTCCTTCCAGTCCTCACAGAGGAGGAACCTGCTTCAGCTCTGTCCGAGCAGCCGGATGCTTCCAATACTTCACCCGCTGGTGCACTCTCCACACACATCCACGCACTGTCAAAGGATGGGGAGCTCTGCCATTTACTGCCACCAGTCTGAGGAGCACCACTAGGCACTGAGGCGCTACTGTTTTGACCAGTCCCACACGTTACCTCTGAAGATGTGACAAAGGTTTCAGAGCTGTGTCTCCGCCTGCCCTGGGGGTCCACGCGAATGACCTTCGGCTCAGGAGGGGGACTAGAGCTTGGGTAAATCTGCTCCCCAACACGCAGGTGCTGCAGCATAGTTGCGGGGCTCCTGGACTCCTCCTGTCGACCAAAGGTCATCTCGGTATAGTCATCTGGCCGACCCGCACTGACCCCAAAGCCATGGGAGGACGAGGAGGTCACGGGCCGGATGTATGTAGGTGGGTTCCAAGGAGCCACCAGAGAAGGTCGCGGAGACTGGCTTTTAGGTGGAAGGCCGTCCACCTCTACACTCATGTAGTCCTGGGGGAGTGGTGAACACCTGTGCTCCCGGCTTGTGCCATGGGCAGCAGGGATGTCCTCTGTAGTGAGTGGGCAGACAGAAAATGTAGCCTGATCCCCAAACTCAATATTTATGTATTCTCCGGGACTGGAGGGGCCTTCTGTGTCCTTGCTCACCCGGAATGAGCTGTGGAGAGTGCGTTGGCTAAGGGGCAGGAGGTTGGGGCGAGCAGCTCGTCGATCTGTTGCATGTGCATCGCTGCAGCCATTGTGCTGGGGTATATTACTAGAGGAACACCTACCACTCTGCTCAGGTGTGGCAGTGGGAGAGGCATAACTGGGTTTGGCTGGTGAGCTCATAGGAACATATTCATCATGCTCATTCCGATTTCTCATCGGGGTTTTGTACGAACGAGGGAGTGAGAAGTATGGGCTATAGGACTTGGGTGTCTCAGGAGTGGTAAGTGTGTAGTAACTGTCATTAACCAGTTTACGTCCGACTACTGCAGGCTTGCTCTGAGACATGTCCATATATTCGCCATTTTCACTGCGTTCGGCACCTCTTCGACTGAGACCCCTGTTGCTGATGTGAGGGCTGTCTGGGGCTGAAGATTCCGCACCCCCACTCCCACCTGGCAGCATCATCATGTAGCCTTGAGAATCCATGTGTTGGGAGGCGGCAATCTGGATCTGTGGGGAGGCAGAGAGAAGACCACTGGGTTGCATAGGCATGTATTCTGTGTCACGTAAAGAGGGCACAACGCCAGCCATCATCGGCATGTATCCATCATCTTTAAAGGAGCCCGCGCCCCGCAAAGCTGGGGGTCGTTCCTGGCTGTGTTCAGAGCTGGAGCTGTAGTCGGAGCGGAGAGAAGAGGAGGTGGAGGCAGGCTGGCCACTGCTGCCCAGAGAGCTTCCCTCAGCCCCAGCCTCGTCCAGCGAGAAGTTGGTCTGAGTTGTTTTCTGGTAAACAGCAACTCCACTTGTGCCACCACCTCCGACATGTCTGGTGAAGGAAGGAGTTCGTCTCCTGAGTGACCCCGTCTGTGAATCTTCATCAGCGCTCTCATCCCGAGAAGCCTCCCCAACGCTGCCACTGAACATGTCTCGGTTCCAGCCCATGGCCATGTAGTCACTGAGACAGTGCTCCTCTCGTATGGGCGGTGTGTTGCCGAGAGAGTCTGGCGTGTTGCTGCGTACTCTGAAGTAGCGGAAGTCTCCGGGGCTGGAGCCATATTCGTCAGAGGAGTTGAAGCCCCCATCACTGGGCGAGCCACAGATGGACGCACTAGAAGGGCGTGTGATGGTGTCAGTGACGGAGCCATGGCCGCTGCTGCTGGACACGCTGACTGGACTAGTGGTGGAGGGGAAATGAGAGACTGGTAGAGAGGCTGAGCGGGCATGGTAGGTGGCACCTGGTAATGCCCTTACGTACCGGTTACTGGCTCCGCCACCACTGCTGCTCTCCTGTCTGCTCAGATTGGCACGGGCTGTGTTGAGGTGCATCAGGCTGCCTGTTACAGAGCGGAAAGGCCGGTTCATGGTGCCCTCGCCCTCACTGGAGGTGCGAAAGCGGTATCCACTTGCACCACTGCTCTTACTGCTGGGTGGGGTGCCCACCACCGATTCGGTCCGTGACCGGCGCTGGAGCCCAGTTTGGCTGGGAGGGAGGTTGCCCAGGTGACGTCGAGTGGTGATAAAAGCCATGGGATTGGAACCCGAAGACTGACTTTTACTCCTTGGCCTGAACTCTGCAAAAGCTTTTAGTGCCTTCATGGTCTCTAAAATGGTTTCGTGCATGTTCTGCGCCACTACCGAATCATCCACTTGCATCCACAATTCCCCAGGGCCGATGGACGAGGAGCGGCCGACTTCGATAAAGAAGAAGCTCTCAGAGTGGCCGCAGCGCCTGATGTTCATCAGCTGGAGATTTACACACGGCGTTTCTGAGTTGAGTTTCACCAAGTGAATGGTCTTAGAAGAGAGGCACAGCCTGTACACACCAGTGAGGTTTTTAGTTTGGCCTAGGCCTTTGGGTTTCACGTTAACCTGCCACACCTCCTTAAAGACCGTACCCGGGGTTACAGTGCCATAGCCGTCATCGAGCTCATCCGCGTCCATGTGGCCTTTTTTGCCCTCGCTCATGAGCTCGCTCAGAGCCAAGTACCAATCTTCCTGATCTTGCTCATTATCAGCTACAATCGCAAAGTACTCATCTTTAGTGTAGAGAGCTATGAGGTGTTTGTTCTTTGAATCCGCCCTTTTGTTTACAGTGAAGCACTGGTAGAGATAGATGACCCTTTTGGGAGGAGACGCAGTGGCTGCTGCCCCTTCCGCAGGGTTGGCAGCAGCAGAGCGAAGGCTACTACGAAATTTCTTTTCACTGTCATAGTACTCCAGTCGGCTCGGCCCTAAATGACTTGACGACCGTAAGACAAAGAACCTCTTATGGCCGTGTTTCTGTTTCCTCAGGTACCCGCACTTTCTGATGTCATCCACTCCGTCTGTAGCAGCGGCACTGGCGTTCACAGCGGATGTAGCCTGTGTGTGGCTTGAAGCAGAAGCAGCGCCCTCATGTACCGGGTTAATAACACAAGACGAGGTTCTCTGTGACTCGTTATCCGAATGCGGCGGCTGCTGCTGCGCTCCCTTCGACTGTGCAGCCTGGGCTTGAGCGGGAGGCGGTAGGTGTTGGTGAAAACGAGCGCTACTATGCGGAGAAGGAGGGGTTTCCCCGAGCGCGGTGTCACCGTTTGCCGTCGGTTTACTCCCAATAGCCCTCTGCTGAGGCTCCAGCATCAGCATATCTCCCTTCTTTGCAAGATTTGCCATTAAAGAAGCTAAACGCAACGCCGACTTTTACCTCAGCTGTAGTGTTGTGGTTCGAGGAGACCCCATTCTTGTTTTTGTTTTTGGGAAGGGGAAAAAATCGGCGTCTCTAGCAGCAGCGGCGGAGAAGGGCGCAATTTATTCCTTCCAGTAATGTGCTCCCGTAGGCCGCTTCATGAAAACGGATATCCAGCCAACGCGAGCCCAATTCAAGCCACACAACTGCAACATGACCACATTACCCGTTTCTATTATCGGTAGATCCTCCTAGAGTGGCTGCCAATCTGCTCTCCTCTCTCTCACTCACTCACTCTGTACACATCTCTACGGACCATAGCACAAACAACACGTGACCTCTGCCTCACTCCTCTATGGGCGGAGCCATCTGACGACGCCCCGCACCATTGGGTCAGCGGTAAGATTAGAAGCGTCCGCCAAGATCCTCAGCCAATTACAGCGTCATTTGTGGATTCGTCATTAATATCCTCAACCAATGACTCCGCTCGGAGTTTCATTCAACTTACCCCACGCTGATGATTGACAACCCTCTGATCCAATAGAGTAACGCTGTGCGGTGGGCGGCCCTCAGTAAAAACAGTGTTCAGTGGCTGAAAAACCTGAGTGAAGTCGAAGGCGTCCAATCACATTTTCCCTCGACCCAACACTTCCTTTAAACCCTGGGCTTGGTACCAAGCGAATAAAGCTGCTCGATTCCAGAAATGGTGGGTTCGATTCCCGCTCCGGGTGACTGTCTGTGAGGAGTTGGTGTGTTCTCCCCGTGTCCGCGTGGGTTTCCTCCGGGTTCTCCGGTTTCCTCCCACAGTCCAAAAACACACGTTGCAGGTGGATTGGTGACTCGAAAGTGTCCGTAGGTGTGAGTGTGTGAGTGAATGTGTGTGTGTCAGTGTTGCCCTGTGAAGGACTGGCGTCCCCTCCAGGGTGTATTCCCGCCTTGCGCCCGATGATTCCAGGTAGGCTCTGGACCCCCCGCGACCCTAAAAAAATTGGATAAGCGGTTACAGATAATGGATGGATGGATTCCAGAAATGGTGGAGTCGACTCCGACGCTGATCTCAAATGACGGGAATCAAGTAGATTCTACGCAACAAGCTTGAGCCCAAAGCAAGAAATACTGTGGAAAACAATTATGAAAACATAGAACTTAGAAAATTAACTATTTATTTGAAGGGGGGAGGGGCTGCTCTTTAATTTTCCCATTATGTTTAAATTATTTGATATAACAACAACACATAACAACACATGCACATATTAGGATATAGATGACAAAATGTACAAATAGAAACTATAATAAACAAATAGAAATTAATTAATTCATTCACTATCTGTAACCCTTATCCAGTTCAGGGCGGCGGTGGGTCCAGAGTCTACCTGGAATCATTGGGCGTAAGGCAGGAACACACCCTGGAGGGGGCACCAGTCCTTCACAGGGCAACACACACACACACACACACACATTCCAAATAGAAATTGCAAAAACAAATGACATAAATAAATAGAAAATCGAAAAAAAAGCCTAACCTAATCTATTTGGGGGGGATTTAAATACATGTATTCATTCAATGATTGTCTGTAACCGCCATTCCACTTCAGGGTTTAGATGGGTCAGGAGCTTAGCTGGAACCACTGGGCGCAAGGCAGGAACACACACACACACATTATCAGCTATTTATATTTATTATAAACCCATGCAGACACAGGGAGAACACATCACACTCCTCACAGACAGTCACCCGGAGTAAACCAACACAGACACAGAGAGAACACACCACACTCCTCACAGACAGTCACCCGGAGAAAACCCATGCGGACAATGCCCTACATACGTACATACACATATAAATTAATTGGAAGGAGTGATATAGACTTCAGGCAAATCTTTCAGAATTAGGAAATATTTTTAACAAACTTTTAAAATTATTTTTTATTTAATTTTTTTTTGTTTGTTCTTAAAAAGTTTTAATAAATTATAGTAACAAAGTCTTAAAGACTGTACAACAAGGAGGGATATGTCTTTAAACTTACACACATGGATATATATATATATATATATATATATATAGTGTTAATTAATGTTGCTAAATATAGAAATGTCAAATGCAAGATTATCAACCTAACACTATGTTAATATATTGAAATTTGGGAATGTTCTAAATCTAAGGGGTAACCAAGGGTTAAACATCATTCCATAATTAATTTGTAAATTTACATTTAAAAAATATTAAATTTTCTAGAATTTCTACAGAACTGAAAGAACGGTCCGCTTCAAAACATCTTTTTCAAGTTGCCAGAAAACATATGGCGTAAAACCTCTGGAATTTATTTATTTATTTATTTATTGGTAAGGCATGGATCATGAACTCTAAATCCCCAATCGTCAGGACTCGGCGAATCAACTCTTTTCTTAAATCGACTCGAAGCTTCAAAAACTGGGAATTTAACTTCACAGACGAACAGAAACGAAAAAATAAAAAAAATAACGGAAATGTTCAAAACATGGACCATATGTGACACTGAGTGGAAATGTTACAACCAAGACCAGATTTAAACCCAGAAACTCTGGTTTGGGTTTGTTGAGTCTTTGCAGTAACACATTAATCGGTGGGTGGTGTGCAATAAGAGAGGTGTCTAGTAGCAAACTAGCTACCTTTCCCCGCCATTTATGTGCTGTGTTTATAAATTGTTTTGTGTGTAACGTTACTCTATACGTAACGTTAGCAGATAACATTCCAAAGAGCCCAAACCTAACACACACCAGAAGCGTAGTCTAAAGTCATTTGTCAAATTCAGACGGTGCTGGAGAGTGTTGTAGTATGCGAGTCCTGGGCGGGTGGGTTCGCAGTATGTTTTTAAACGGGTCTGTGGACCGTGGGAAAGAGGAGTCGGGTGTCTGTGAGAAACTGCTTCACACTTGGAAGTTGCCCTGCCGGTTGGTCAGCCTTATTTTAGCCAAAACGCACAACTGCCCCCCAAGAGAACAACTAGTGCGAGTGAAAGAGGGTCTGGGTTCCTTCCTTTAAGAGTGTTCCCAACTCCAAAATATGACTGCTTTATTATAGATATTCATATTTATAACATATAGCAGGTCACGGCTGCTTTCTTTCTTTTTTTTTTTACTACCCAATGAAAAACTTTTCATAATCATTAATAATGGAGAATCATGTTAAAGTGGTAAATAAATTATTGATGTACACTTTGAACATTTATAAAAATAATACATATTCATTAGTCAGCAACAATGATCCCTTGTGGAAAAATCCAGTTTGGAATATACAAGTATAAATATAAATCAGTATTTCAGCATATTCTCCAAAAACCATGTAGTCAATAAGATTGATAGCTGAGTTACTGCAGCTATTACTTTCTACACAAGGAAAGTAGAATCTGAAAATATATAGAAAAGCTTAGGTATTCACATAAGACTCAGGGTTCTATAATGGCACAGTTACACATTCTCTCATTTCATATCAGAGGTCACCAGAAAAACTGAGTTTGGAAACAGCTCATTTCTGATTCCCGACTCAAGCATTTGTCTATTTCTCAGAAGACTCCCCTGATTCATAATATTTCAGCTTAAATGCGATTGTATCTGTGCGTGAATTTGACTTTACAGTAAGCACTGACTAAGGCCAAGTCCATGACCTGTTTGTGTATAGTAACCTTTCAGTTAGTGGGTTCGTTTCCCGCTCCGGGTGACTGTCTGTGAGGGGTGTGGTGTGTTCACCCTGTGTCTGCGTGGGTTTCCTCCGGGTGACTGTCTGTGAGGAGTGTGGTGTGCTCCGGTTTCCTCCCACAGTCCAAAAACACATGTTGGTAGGTGGATTGGCGACTAAAAAGTGTCCGTAGGAGTGTGTGTGTGTGTGTTGCCCTGTGAAGGGCTGGTGCCCCCTCCAGGGTGCTTTGCGCCCAGTGATTCCAGGTAGGCTCTGGACCCGCCGCGACCCTGAATTGGATAAGGGCTACAGATAATGAATGAATGAATGAATGAATGAATGAACCTTTCAGTTAAGAGTAGGCTGATGCTGTGTTACATTTAGAAGATTATGCACCTCTTTTCCATTCCAAGACCAGTTGGAAATCAAGACCTGGACTACTTTCTTGTTAATTCAGTTTTGGAAAACGTTCTCAGGAAGCGTTACTGTAATTTGTAAATACTGATGTTCACAGTAGACACATATTCTTTGCTTAATGTTGCAGTTTGTGAAACCTGATCATCACATTTTCTAAATGACATCTTCCCAGACTTGGACCTGTTAAAGCCTGTGTTTTTATCTAAATAGGTCACTATTCCAGATTTCTAATAATTGGTATCAACTGCAACCGGACTTTAAACGTGGACGGACGGCTGATCGTACTGTACTCCCAGAGTCGTCTACTGGCCTGGGTTTTGTAAAAAGAACCTGTGCATAGACAGATGAGACACAGCTAACATACTGTATTCTGTGATGAACAAATATCGGTGCGTAATTGTGCCCTATAAAGAGGTCATTTCATTCACATGCCTACGTTAGTGGTTGTGTTTTAATGAGCAGACACATTCCTATGTCTTAATTAATTCAGTTCTCTTCACTGAAATCCATTTGTTTCTGCATAATGTCTTCAAACATTTAGAAGGACAGGATGTTACTCAGCGGTTATGTGCATTATACACAATTCCAGTGGATTGTACGATCAAACGTCCTTTGAAATAGAAAATAACCTTTAAAACTAGTAACTGTTATTTGAAGAACATCTTTGTTGCCTATAGTTTGAAGTGTAATGTGTACATTCCGACTCTATTCTCTGAAACCTCCCATTCTTCACACAGTGCAACAAATCTAAAGGACCACTGTCCACAAATTCATTCATTCATTCATTGTCTGTTACCACTTCTTCAGTCCGGGGTCATGTTCCGTGTAAAAATGTATCTTCGTAATGTCACATTTAGAAGAGAACACAGGTAAGTTTTTTTTTAAAAAAAGATAAATGCAGAAATTGAATTCCAATCAAACGTAGTACACTTCTCTTTGGTCTCTTCACCACAAAATATTCACACAATATTCAAATGATGTAGGAAAATAAAGTGAATAAATAAATGGAAAATGTCTTTTGGACATTGACTGAAGCAGCAAAGGTCAGACAAATGGTATCAAAGGAATGTTGTAAAGTATTTATGTACTTCTCTGCAGTCACAGCAATCAGATGTTCCCTGATTTAATCAGTTGTCTTCAATGAAAACCACTGGCACAGCTCCACATCTGTTTGGATTCAGTGGCTGCACTGTGTATTGTTTGTTATACATGCAATGAAATGACTGACACTTCTATTACGTGCAGGGCAAACACAAACTAAACTGTTTATATAGCGTTATAGTGAACAGTCATGTGGTCTCCACTATGTATATGATGTTATTACCCTACTGACTTTATCTGAATAACACAGGTATTCACAGATGTGCACTGTCTCAGTGAAGACACAATTATAAAACAATCAAAGTCTGATGTGATATTCTGTGCTTAAAATGTAGACCTGTGTGCACATTAACACTGTTGGTTATAAATGGAACACAGCTCTAAAGTAATAGTAGATCATGACTCAATTGCGCCTTCGAGTGGTGTATTAAAGAAATGACCTCAATTGTGTTTTCATTCGCAATTAATAAAACCAGCTTTGAATGAAGTGAAATGTATTCCTTATGAACTGTTATGATGGAGTCTGAGTCATTTTCCCTGTTGGGATCATCAGAATAAATCTATACTTCTGTTTTATTGAGTGGGCCCCAACTGGTTTCAATGTTGTCTTCATACACAACACACACAAATACAACCAAGTGTTCACTAAAGTATAACATACCATTAAGAGAATCTTACTCACGTTCCCGTCTCTAATGATTTTCCTGAGCTCAGTGCCAGGGAGGGTACAGCAAAGGGTCAGCCTTGATGTCCGAGTGGCTTTTTACTTTGTCGGGTAGAGACCCCCTACAGTACGTACTGTTGATTATTTGAGTGTCAAGTTTTGAACAGAACTCATTGTTTTAGAAACTCAAATAACGGCCGTATGTGATTTATTGCCCCCCTTTCTTCATACTTTGTCCAAGCAACCAATCAGGCATCGCAAGACCTAATGGCAGCTAGGATCATTAAGAATAAGTGTATGTCATTACAGCACAGCAATTTATAGACATTTAAAGTTTAAACACTACATTGTTTTCATGTGTTTTTTACTACTGTGACCCAACATAAACAATAACGACAATCATTAGGATTCATGGAGGTGTCCACCAGCCCTGACCTCTACTAAGCAACAGTATTATTTTGGCTGTTGAGTCAGTCTGTATGGAGTACAAAAGGTTTGGGGCACTTCTAGCCCCAGAAAAAGAGCCAAAGTGAGGTAAAGTGTTTAGAAAGGCAGAGAGCTAGCTACCTTGCTAATTTTACCCTTTTACTTACTAGGCCTCATTCGACAAAACAGCAGCCCAAGTGTGCAGCCTAAACATTGTCTTCTTTCAAATGTTTCTTCAAAACACAGCATAATCAGAGAGGTACGTGCTAGTCCTAGAAGTGAGTATTTGGCTTTAGGGAATGCTCTGGTACTCCTGTAGAATGTGTAGGCAGATTAATGTGTGATGCAGTGATGATATATATATTATCGCTGTTGAGGAACACATTACTCATTTATTTTTTCCAAGAAAACGCATTAACCAAGCCTTTTTTATAGGCTTCATTACACACGGCTATATACAGAGATCTGCCCGAGCCTGCTATGCTATAATCCATGTGTAAAATGACAGACAGGCTTATGGGATGTGTAATCTCGTTAAGGGTGACCTCGTCAGTGTGACCTTCTTATAAAGAGCCAGACCTTTCTTTTCTAATCCATGCAGCATCTAGGTCACCATCTGCTGCGCTTTCAGCTGTGGCCACAAAAGGGCGTAGTTTGATTGTACGTCTGTGCAGTTCCGGAACCAAGGACTGCCCTGATACACACACCCCGAGAGAACACATCAGTTCAAACAAAACTTTTATTTTTGTCTTTACTTTTCATTAAATTGTATGTTTAGAGAATTGTCTGAGAGGGAAATTTGTTACATTCAAGGTGCAGTATGTTGATGTTTCAAGTATCACTTAGGAATGTGTGTATTCTAAAAACAGCCTAAAACATCACATCAAAGTTAAATACAGCATTTAAGTGCAAGCTAAAATCATTGAAATAAACAATTTACAGCTGAACGTCTCGCACAATTTACTAATTTCATCCAAATAAATTAAATGTAATCTGGAAATCTGATGTTTTTTGTTGTATCAATATTTTCGGGCACTCCTATAAATATGTAACCTATTTACTCATTAATAACATTTACATGATGTTATATCACAATACACATCAACAGATACTGCTGATGTTTAAACACTTTCAGAGATAGTTCAGTAAAATGAGAAAACAACAAAAACAAACGTGTGAAGTGACATCCATGGGAGTCCATGCTTCATAGACTCCATCAGACAGGTCTGTTTAAGCAGGAGTAGCTGATAGCAGCAACCAGTGTTCGATGCATTAGAACATCAGCCAGCACGTTATGTACTTTAACTCTACCTTAATCGTTTATTTTGAACACTTTTACATGGATGCATGTGTTACTTTAAGCCAGGAAAAATCTTTCACAGCTTCTTCCAACCTCTTCCACTCTGTGTCTCACTGCTCCAGTCCCTCTCAATGAGTAATGGATTCCCAGGGGATAACTTTAGTTCCTCATGTGACTTTGACTCATGTCACAAAGGTGCTTCATATTCAGAATAGGCCTGTAGCCCCTCCACACACAGAACACAGCTTATCTTTGCACTTCCTGAGACTGAGCCAAAGCTTTTGAGAAGTAGCTCTGATAGTTTCCATTCAAGGGCTTGAGTATATCAGTTGTTTCTTGCCACGTTATGCATCATGAGAAGGATTTCACTCAAATAAACTGCATGTAAGGTTTCAATTGATATTCACGAGCTCTCAGTAATTAGACCTATTCTTTATGTTATGGTCAAAGAATAGTTTTTACTTTGTTATCTAAAGCATTTTGGACCATGGGCGGCACGGTGGCGCAGCAGGTAGGTGTCGCAGTCACACAGCTCCAGGGACCTGGAGGTTGTGGGTTTGATTCCCGCTCCGGGTGACTGTCTGTGAGGAGTGTGGTGTGTTCTCCCTGTGTCTGCGTGGGTTTCCGTAGGTGTGAGTGTGTGAGTGTTGCCCTGTGAAGGAATTGGCGCCCCCTCCAGGGTGTATTCCCGCCTTGCGCCCAATGATTCCGGGTAGGCTCTGGACCCACCGTGACCGTGAACTGGATAAGGGTTACAGATAATGGATGGATGGATGGATGTTGGACCATAAAAGGAAAACCAACAAGGCTCATTTTTGTCTTCTTGGTTTGCCGCCAGTGCTTATGTGGAGGGGCATTCCATTTAATTTCCCCAGTGCAAGGGTCAAAAAGGCAGCAGTGAAGGGTTGTCAGTGATGGTGAATCATGACGTTGCCCTCGTCAGCCACGGTGAGTTGGGTCACCTGACGCACAGCTGAGAGCTTCCTCACAGCTTTTTGAAGCATCAACTTAAAATCCTTGGACTCATGCCTGTAAAACACCAACACAATAACAAAGCAGCACATCAGCCTGGTTCATCTACAGCAAGATGGATTTGTACCATTGGTAACCTACCGAATTAGTAGTATATTTCTTCACGTTTCTGAATGGGGAAGTCATTAAGTCTGTTCTACTGGAGATGCAGTTTAGCTTACAATTAAAGCACAGGTATGACTCCTCTGCTCTGAGGATCAATTCACATAATAGTAAACATTCATAGTTTGTTTAGACTTATTTTAAAATGTTTATTTATTGGAACACCACAAGGCCACAGGACACAGCGCATAACAGAATAGACACACACACACACGGATGTCAAACATAACCTGGCATCCGGTTTTCAAAAGCTGAACACATTCACAGCTATCCATATCAGAAGAGTGCCATGCCATGTCTGAAAGGAAAGAGCTACTGCTATCTTTGGCTCCACATGTTATGAATCTTCAGAGTCCACAAATATCTGTCCACAACCAGAACGGCTGCAGTTACCATGTATGACATCACATATGTATTTGCATTTTATTTCATTAGGGTTTATTGGTTACTTATTTAGCACTGATGCAAGAAAAGCATTTAGTTGTACATTTGTTATTAATCCTCAAACATGATTCGAAATTAAAGAACAGCTGGAGCAAACCATTCATAAATCACATAAAAATAAGAATTTTGAAAAGCCATCGTTACAAGCTGACCTGTAATAGAGAGTAGAGTATAGGGCCTCTGTTTTTGCTGCTCTAGCTTTGTGACTCAGTACTGCTGAAACTGCACTATGTAATTTTCGGAGGAGGATAGAAAACAACCTCCCCCAGCTCCCCCCTCCCAGCTAATTTCAGGATAAACTCTAACTATAGGGAATCGCATGAGCAAAAAAATCAAATCTTACTTAGTATTCCTTTAAAATCACAGAGCAAATAGTCCTGGAGATGACACTGAGTGTAAGAAATCAACCCTCAACTTCAAATCTACAATTAAAATAGAATACGGTAAAATCAAGTTCATTCATTCATCGTCTGTAACCCTTATCCGGTTCAGGGTCACGGCGGGTCTGGAGCCTACCCAGAATCACTGGGTGCAAGGCAGGAACACACCCTGGAGGGGGAGCCAGGCCTTCACGGGGCTACACACACACCCCAATGGACACTTGGTGCCAATCCACCTACCAACGTGTGTTTTTGGAGCGTGGGAGAAAAACGGAGCACTCGGAGGAAACCCACGCAGACACAGAGAGAACACACCACACTCCTCACAGACAGTCACCCGGAACGGGACTCGAACCCACAACCTCCAGGACCCTGGAGATGTGTTACTGAATGTGTGCCCTTGAGGGTACCAGCACAGTGACAATTTTTCCTGAGTGTACTTTTACTACATATACATAACTGTACTTCCTGAGTTTCTTCAAATCATAACGATCCAAAGAGAGAAGAATAGATTTATATAAATTTCAGTGATAAATGCTGGGATTTCTAAGACGTTATACTGCAATTCTATTCTATTGCCCTACCCTCCTCTGGTTCAGTCAAAAAGAACACATCAGAGCAGTGAATATCTTGCACAGAATTAAAAAAAAAAAAAGATCTGAATCATTTAGTGAATTTATTGCATTTGGAAGCAGGAAGGCTCTGGACACACCACGACCCTGAAGTGAATAAACAGCTACAGAAAATGATTGAAAGAATAAATATTTTGCTGGAAATGTGAATGTTTTGCTAACGCTAACCAGAGAACACTGCGGTTGTGTCGGCAGGTGTTAAAACGGAATGACACTGATACGTCATTATTAAAATTTGTTTTGCTTTGTTTTTAATGACATTTTTGTCATATATTTTTTTATTTTACAAAGCCACTACGTTGTGGGCTCAAGAGTAACAGGTATATTAAAGGAACACTTTAACCTTCTCTTTACTTTCCACACCTGCAGCGTATGACTGAATAACACAAATACTGAAAGAAATGTAGCATATAGTGACTCAAAACAGGTTTACATCTGATGACCTTTCCTTACGTTACCAGTGTGGGTGTGTTTGAGTGAGAGAGAGATCAGTACATGATCCACTGTTTAGACAGGAATATCAGTGGACACAGGACACTGCCCAAAGGATGCTGTTGGCCAGATATTTTTAGTTGGTGGATTATTCTCAGTCCGGCAGTGACACTGATGGGTTAAAAAACTCAAGCAGCCTCAGGACCTGTGGGGGACCTGACCACTGAAGAACAGGGTTGTAGGAAGTTAACAGTTTATGCAGAACTATAGGTGGACTACAGTCTGTAACTGTAGAGAATATACTGAGACAAGGTGTTCATAATCTTATGGTTGATCTGTGAATGCATGTGTGTGTATTAAAACGAGTGTTCCTTTAAAGCATGAGAAACAACTTGAAAGTAGAAGAACTGAGTTATTTCATTGTTGGACAAAATAATCCAAATATAAATTGCACAGAGGTTCTAATTGTGGCCCATTCCAAAACCTTTCCATTCCCTCCCACTCATCCCAGTTGCCACTTTCAGTAATGTTATACATTTTCCATGCATAACATTACCTCAGTTATTCTTCTTTGCAAGCTCTTTCTCCACTTTCTGCCTCTTGTATGCGGCAATTTCCTCCAGCTGCAAGCCATGTGCCATTTGCCTGCAAAATATATATTGGAGAGAATAAAGAAAAAAAAGACAAGAGGCGACACACATACAGTCAACCCACAGGCCACAGAGTGGCCAGGTCTTACCCTGGTTTGAGCTCAGGTGGGATGGGTAAAGGTTTGGTGAAGCCGTCCCGTCCAGTGAGCCAATAGGTCTCTTCTGTGACTTTACCCTATTTAGGTGAGAATACATAAATCGAAAACGGCAAAAATGAACTAATGAGACCAGAAACAGAAGGGAAACTCCTCATTTCCACATTGGAATATCTATTTCTAGAGCAAGTTGTGGATTTAAAGAGAGCTTACATCCCTATCAAGGTTTATTTGAAAAATATCAGATCTCAGTCTTTATTAATTAAATATACTTGACCAGGCAAAGCATGTCTGCTGTATTGTTATACATATAGCTGTATATATGCTGTGTACTGGAGCTAATGCAGCTAACCAGTCAGAAGTCTATAGCCTGTATCTAGGTGTCGTGTAAAGTAAACACAGTGTGATTAACCCTTTACAGGGCAGTTAATGATTTCCAAAACAGAAACAGCCACTAAAACTAAAGATGTTTTATTTTTTATATGGACCAAGTATCAAAACCATTACCTTCTTTTCAGTTCTTCCTCTCAACTGCACCTTATAGCCAGCTTTGAGTTGCAGAAGTATCTTGACTGTACTTGAGTGGACATGGATCCTGTAGGCTGTATGAATACGAGACATCAAATTTGTTGTATAAATAAAGTCTACTGACGACACTGAACCTCAAATTTTTGCCATGCCATGAATGGAAAGACTCACGCATCCCTGTGGACTCCATTCTAGAGGCAGTGTTGACTGTGTCACCAAAGAGGCAGTACCTTGGCATTGTCAAGCCCACAACTCCAGCTACACAGGGGCCTAGAGAGAACATATACACGGGTGTATATCCTTTAACTATAAACAGAATTTAAATATATGGTAAAATCAATTATTTCTGATCTTTGGAGCTTAACATTGTTATTTCAAATATCTATGAAGCAAATCTCAATAATGAAGTTATATATAGCAGCAATAAAAAATAATAACAATAAAACAACACATTTTCTGACCTGTATTAAGTCCTATTCTTATTCTAACAGGGACATCGGGCATGTGTGTCATCTTAAATGTCCCCACAGCACTGAGAATGTCCAGTGCCATGTTGGAAATCTCAGCTGCGTGCCTGTTCCCATTGGGGACAGGTAAACCTGATGCCACCATGTAGGCATCCCCTATGGTCTCCACCTGCGGAGTACCCAGAGTGAGACAAGTAGAAGAGTTTTTAATCAAAACTGGAGTGAGTTTAATAAAATATATAAAGACCATGTTCAGACTGAAGTATTCTTATAAAAATATAGACCTTTTTACAGTCAATAAACCAGTGTTAAGTTAGTGTATATAATATTAACCATTTAAAGCTAAGGGCTCACATTTGAACCCACAAATCAGTGACTGAATCTTCTGCTCAACACTGGTTTTGACCACAAAGTGAAGTTTTATTCATTTTTAAAGCTCACTGTATGTTCTAAGATCTGTGAAGAATTTACGCTTTGTAGAGCAGGATTTATCCTACAGAAACACGTTTCTGCTTCCTGTGGAAAACTGGGAGAATGATATTTGCCAAACCACTCATTTACCGTTAATTTTAATGCATTAAGTGGCAGTTTAAAGACGCATTGCCGTCCGACCACACAGACAGCAAAGTTATTTCAAGCACAACTCTAACACATTGGATGTAGTTAATGAAGGTCTTTAGGAGCATCTGATTATTAAAACCAGACGTGTTGGAAATAAACAGGACATGAGATCACCAGGACTGGGCTTGAGCAACTCTAGTGTAGTGTTCAGGGGTCTCACAGCTCAGGAAATTAGTGGAACACATTACCCAGGGCTTTTGGTTGAGGGGTTCTTCAAGGGTTTGGACTTTAATAAACTGACTTTATAAATTGGATTTAATTGTACTGAATGACTGATAAAAACTAAGTCAAAAACCATTATCGATCTTCTTTCACAAGGCCTAAACTTTGTGGAATGCACTTGGGTACACTGGTTGTTATCTCGCATTGTGTGATTATATGAGTCTCCAGTGTATACTGAAAAAGTGAACATAGAATCATAAAGTCCATGAAGGAGATTTCTGAACCAGATGCTGTTATTCTCTGTCCATGCAGCCACCACATATACCTTATACACATCGTGATTGCCAATGATTGCGTCAAATAGCGTGTAGAGGTCATTCAGGAGGTCAACTACTTCGATTGGCTCACTGTTTGCTGAAATGGTTGTGAAGCCAACAATGTCACTGAAGTAGATTGTGACACACTCAAAGTATTCAGGTTCCACGGTGGTACCCAACTTAAGAGCCTCAGCCACGGACCTGAAACAATAACAGATACCTCACACACTTTAAAATCATAGCTCATAAGATAATGTGGAAAAACATGTTGAAATGTGAGTGGGTGTTGTTCATTCAATGATTCATTCATTGTCTGTAACTCTTATCCAGTTCAGGTCGCAGTGGGTCTGGAGCCTACCCAGAATCACTGGGCGCAAGGCAGGAATACACCCTGGAGGGGGCGCCAGTCTATGGTGTCAAAATAGGTTCTAAAGTTCTGTGTAAGAGGTCTGCCTGGGGCGAAGCTGCCTGCTAAGCCACCCCCAGTCACTAGAGGGAGACAGAGGCACTCTTAATTTGGGGCAATTTGTTCCACCTGGGCTACTCCTACTTAAGGGAAGACAACACACACCTCTGTGCTCAGTCTTGGGTTTCTCTTTCCCTGACTTAAGCGTAGAAGATGGGGACCAGCTTCACCCCCACAGACAGGGTGAACAAAAACGTTACGCATAGTTGTGAACTCCTTTATGGAGGCACACACAGTAGGACAATTCTCCCATATGGGAGTGGCCCAAGCAAGAGCCCGGTCTGTTAGCAGTGAAGTGATAAATGCCACCTTAGACTTCTCTGTGGGGAAGTGAGAGGATTGCTGCTCAAAGGCAAGAGAACACTGAAGCAGAAAACCTCTGCAACGGCCTGGATCCCCATTATACCTTTCCGGTGGTGGCAGGGGGGGCTCACTCTGTGAAATGGGTGTTGGGTTTGGGACTGGAGGGGGGGCAGGTGCAGCCCTTGTGGCCACAGATGGTTCAGCCTGAAGGACTGCAATAAGACCCTGCAGCTGAGACAATTTGTTGAAGGGTCTGTTCATGTCTACCAATGGCAGCACCCTGACTCAAAGCAGTTTTGAGCTGCTCTATGTCGGGTGACTCTGCTGAGTCCATGGTAATGGACCAGCTCACCCAGGGGTGGATTGAAACAGGGCAAGCCACCAACAGAGCATTAGAGAAATAGGCCTCAAGGGCAGAGACACACAAACAACCCTAACTCTGGAAGTTAGGAACACAGAGACAAAATGAAACACGAGAGGAAAACTTAAGATGTCAGGGGAAAACTGATCACCTCAGAATTGAGCAAAAGAAAACAAAGACGAGGGACAATATGAGACAAAAATTAAAGATAGAACACAACTTCATCATCATCATTTTCTTCTCCGCTTCTCCATTTCAGGGTCGCGGTTAGAACACAACTTATTTCTAATTATTTATTTATACCAAAAAAAAAAAAAGTAAAGAAAAGAACATATTGAATCCCAAGAGAAAAACCAGAGGAAAAGCTCTGGTGGAGAAACAAGAGAAAGTGAGACCCAGGAGAAAACTCAAGAGCCTTTACCGAATTACCAGCCAGACTTACACAGCCCTCTGAAAAGAGAACCCCAAGACTGAGCACTGAGGTGTGTGTTGTCTTCCCTTAAGTAGGAGTAGCCCAGGTGGAACCAATTGCCCCAAATTAATAGTGTCTCTGTCTCCCTCTAGTGACTGGGGGTGGCTTAGCAGGCAGCTTCGCCCCAGCCCCAGGCAGACCTCTTACATTCTGAGAACCAAAAAACAGAATCCATAACCAATAAATGTCATTTTATAACTGAGAAAACATTATAAAAACGTTATAAAAACATGTTGTTTGTAAACAATATTTCCTTGAAAAATCCATTTTTCGCTTTCATTCCAAGTTTTCTCGGTTGTGCGCGCTCTCAGTCTCGCTTTCGCCTCCAGAACATTCTCTTTTGACGGGGGGCTTACCAGTGTTTGTCGGTCTGTCTTTTTCCAGTCAGGGAAGGTTTGCGTGCTCTCACCGACGTAGCGGTGAGTGCAGAATCAGCTGGGTGGGCGGGGCTTAACTTAAGCAGCCAATGACTGTCTAGATCCTGACCCCCATCAAAAGTAAAAAAGTGAGAAACTTCTGGAAGCGAAAGTGAGACTGAGAGAAGCGCAACTGAGAAAAGGTGGAATGAAAGTGAAAAACGGATTCTTCAAAAATATTAAACTCAAAATAGATGATTACACACCTGTTTTTATAACTCTGAATATTAATGACAGTTTTCTCAATTACAAAATGTCATTTATTGGTTATGGATTCAGTTTTTTGGTTCTCAGAACTTTAGAACCGATTCTGACGCCACACACCAGTCCTTCAGTATATATTGTTGTCATTTTAAAACTACACTTTTCTACATAGTTTGAACACCACAGCTGCACTTTTACCTGAACATTACATGATGAAATGGACTGGTGAAATATTGAAAAAATGACTTTAGAAAACATCTTGTTACTTTAACCGTAAATAGCGGAAAATTACAGTTTTTTTATGGACAGCAAGAGTTTAGATTGTGTGTATGAATTAATCACATGGGGGGATAGATGTATGATCATTTCCAGGTGCCTGCAAGCGTTCTACTCACGGTGGAAGCATCTGTGTGAGTAGTTTTTCTGTCTTCTGTTTCTCAACCTCCAGCTCCTCTGTCCTCTCTCTGATCAGCTCCTCCAGGTTAGAGGAGTACTGCTCCAACATCCGGAGCATAGAGTCTATGATGTTGGTTTTTTTCCCTTTATTTATGTTCTTAAACTAGGAAAAGGAAGAAGTAACTCAGAGAAAAAAGAGAAACACAGAGGAGACGAGCAACAAAATTATTGCTTTGCATAGGAAAAGCTTTCAAGGCAAATAAAGAATGTAAATTGTAAAATGTATGTTGTCGCTGTAATTATAGTAAAAGTCCTCATCAGAATTTTAATATGTAAAATCAAAATGAATAAATATTAATGATGTTTATTGAGAAAATACATTAGTATTAGAACACGTAGCATGCTTAACTCTTTCAATCAAAAACCCTTTTAAATTGTGGAAAAGTCAATGTAACATCATTAGGAACATTAAAATTGTTTTCTGTTCATGCAGGAAGACCACCTTATTCTAAACATCAGCATAGAGTGGAGAAAGAGAAGGCTCACCTGATCAAATACCTGCTCAAAGGTAGGTCTTCCCTCTGGCTGCTCATTCCAGCACTGTTTCATCAGCTGGATGCACTCCACTGGAGCGTGGTCTGGAGACACAATGGGTCGGCATAAAGGTGGAGGGTTCATGACCTTCTGGACGATTTCTATAGTGTTAACAGAGGATTACACACAAAAAATCAATGATTGTATGATTTATTACACAGATAAATAGAATTGAATAGCTTGTTATATCTTCAAGTTCAGCTTGTGTCCTACCCGCAGCAGACTGCTCCAACATGCAAAAAGGAGGCCCTCGAACCACCACTTCCTGCATGACGATAGAGAAGCTGTAGACGTCCCCTGGGAGAGTTCCAATCAGCCCTGGGAAGGGGCCTCTGAGGATCTCAGGAGCAGTCCATACCAGTTCTGTGGAGCAGTCAGACATGAATAAACACATGCACAATACATGTAAATGGCACTTTTTATAGAGAAGCAAGAGACATTAATATGGTCAGTATTTATAAGTTTGTTCAGACACAGCGCTATAATCTGACACTGATTTTCAGTATATTTGATTTGCACAAGGAGAGCAGCCATTTTGAATTCCTGCCCTCAGTGTACTTATGCCTGCATCATTACTACCAATGTGGCTATGTAAATACAGTCTAACCACAAATCAGATTTGGTCCCTTGTTACTTGATATGTGAATTCTTGCCCCAAATTTATAAACAAGTCCTATATTTACCCTGCAGTGTCAACAAAGCCATAGAGTCAAACAAAACAAAAGACAAACCACCAATAATCAAATAATTCAAATCTGTGGGAAATCAATGCATGTCAAAGAGAGAGCATTGGACCTACTGCTCAGTTTAAATGCACTCACCCTCTGCTGGCGGCTGTACATAAGGGAACTTCTGAGCATCCAGCACTTTATTGTAACCATAGTCAGTCACTTTGAGTACAAAGCGGCCATCAACAATGCAGTTCCTAGACTTAAGCCTTCCATGACATACGTTCCTGTGGTGTAGGTACTTCATTCCCTGCGTGCCAGAAACATTATGAACATTACATTCAATTTAATATACATTTGAAAAAAAAAAGTAATTAAAGCTTTCTGATGTTCATTAAGTCTCAGTCCTCCCACTGTAAGCGGTACATGAAACTTTTCACTCCCACTAAACGTACTCAGTCATTAAAGACCTGTTTGGTATTAGCGTGAAGCTGGGACCTGCTTCTGCTCTGGTCCTTCCATGAAGAATAATACCTTAATGAGGTCTAGCAGCAGTGAAGACTTAAACATCCAGTCCAGTTTGACATCATCATTAAGCAGAAGGTCTTCCAGGCTTCCTCTGGAACAAAACTCCGTCACTATGGCAAAGACACCACAATCGAGGAAGAAGCCCAAGAACGGATTCACATTCTCATGTCTCATATCCTTCATCTGCAGATGGATAAAGAGCTTACTTTATTACCACTGAAACTGAATGTTTTAAAAGTGCCTCTGAACATTTAATTAAATATTTATAAATAGCACTGGGCATATATAGTGAAATCTAGCATAAATTATTATTTAGGAGTTTAACCTTCTGAACCCTACAGGACACTATAGCACAAATCAAAATTAGAGAAGAACTTACATTTTCCTAAATTTAAAAGTCATTTTTCACCCCAGTATTTGGATAAATTTATCCGAACATGAATTGAAGAGACGCAGATGAAGTATATTAGTATTTCCTCTTTCTAAATAATCAATAAAACTTATTTATATATATTTTTTATGTGAAATCTGAAGATCTGTGATCAAATTTAGAAAGGAATTATAATTGTAGCAAGACTAATTCCCACTGAAGATTTAATATTGTAACATTGAATCAACTATGAAACATGTGTCACCTACGTCCCTTTTACTGATATTTTATTGATAACTTTAATTCATTTCACTGCTGCTGCTCATCCCAAATTAAAGTGAAAGCTGTCCTCTAATTCTGATCTTGAGTCAGTTCTCTTAGCTTTAGTGTTCACGATTCTCTAACGGGAAAACTATAGAAGGGACAAACCAGTTCAAATGCATCACTGGTGCTAGGGGTGATGCTCTGAAAATTTCCATCAGGAAACCTTTTCAGCCACGCCCAGTCTCCCTGCAGAATAAAAAAAGCAGAATGATCAACAAAACCCTGTTTATTGGGGCCAACTTGAAAAAGAGTTCTGAATTGCTTTCATAGCACAGGGCTCTCACTCCTCCATTCTCACCAGTTACTACTTAGTGGACTCTCAACACATGCTTACAACATATGGTCACAACAGAAATATATGAAGAACATTTTGTTGAGTCAATTTCCATTAGTGAGACCATAGAAAAAGCTTATGTTATGTTTCAACCTTCTGTGTGAAATGTGCAATGTGTTTTTTACCTCATAGAGAGCGACGTTCGTGTTCTCGTGAGTTACTGGTGACTGACTCGAGAACGGAGACTTGCTGCGCTCTGAGAAGCTTTTCCGGCTGTCGCTGGTCCTACTCTCATCAAAACTCAACTTCTGTTTGTAGTAAACACTGTGTTAGCAGCGTGAATCATTAAAGCTTGATCTGTCAGCTTTGTGCTTTAATACCTGAGAAAATTACCTTGTTACTTAATGATGGGATGATAAAGATGACATCTTCCAAGGTTAGTAAGATTTTGTCTGGGCCACGAACTAATCGGATCTGACTGATTCGTCGCCTAGAAGCCAAGAGAATTGTATTTGAAATTAATCTCTATACCTTCTTAATAATAAATGTATTTACATAATATTTGTTTTGATGGAAGAACAAGAACATTTCCATTATTTGGATTTATTAATTATAATATTTTTTTTAAATTTTGAAGTACAAATTAAGTGACTGCATGCTGTGGTAATTGTCAGCATCCACATCTGATGCAGACTTGTGTATTGAAATCTCATAAAACAAAATATATTTATTATATTTATCAGTACATAATACTTAAATATGCATTAATGGCAAAACCGATTGTACCTTATAAAGTACGCTGTTGCGATGCAAGAGAAGACCAGAAGAATCCCGCTGAGAGAGACAACTATCAACTGGACCAAATCCATACCTTGTAAAAAAAGAGAGGTTTATGACTGAGTTTACACTAAAATACACTGAGCATGTACATATTTAATACGTTAATGTTCTGTAGGGTGCAGTTTATCTAGAGGTAACAGTGCTGTAGATTATTTTCTAGCAGTAAATTCCTAGTCTCTCTCTGCCACCACTCCAACACATGGCTGACAATCAAGGGTAGTCTATTTCTGAACTTAGAAATCAGATGGTTTCACCAGTAACTATTTATAGAGATTACTTCTATACTGAGATCTTCAGACAAATGCATTTATAGATTAAATTGTACGTACAGTACTGCGCAAAAGGTTTAGGCAAATACTTTTATACAAGCACAACATTTATTTTGAAGATTTACTTTGCACAGTACTGCGTATAATTAAATAAAAAGGAGAACGACTGGGAATGATCAAAGACCACGGTAAACGAGGGACTGCAATGTTGGCCGAGGAGTGTCAGAACACATGGAAAACACAGACAAGGACCAAAACATAAAGGCAAATATGTGACAAGAATCATGAATCTACAGGGAAAAGCAGAGTGTCATGGTGAGCCCAGATACAGGTAAAAGGAGGCTATTTCCTGTAAGAAAAGCACATCAAAAGGAATCAAAACAAGAACAAAATTGACACTCGGCCTAACAAAGAAACAATTACCAACGGGGCTAGTACTGCAACTACATGCTTAAGAAGAAAAGATGAAGACAAACACCTGGAAGCAACTGACAGAGGAGTGGCAATGGGAACATGAGGATGATGAAACTAACATATGCCTTAGAAAAAAAACACAAATCACTTTAGGAAACCAAAACACTGAAGAAAGGAATCGACAGAAACAGGAACAAGAACATTTCAACTGGAATTAAAAAAAAAATACTACTGAATATATACGAATAAACTTTCTGATTAAATATGGTCTAAAGACAAAGTTTACTTAGTTATTTTACACTTTACAAGATAAACAAACTCTGAATGTCCATTTTTGCCATTTCTTGTTTATTTCCTCCAACACCCTGTACGAACTGTGGGTAACTGAGGGCCAGGAAGGATACATCTGTTGCATCCTTCCAATCACTTGGAACGTAGGCTGCATTTCTCGACTGTCTACGAAGGGTCCTTCGCGTTGGAACAGCCTTCTATGACGTAGCGGCCGAGAAACGCAACCGAACTTGGCAACAGCCTAGGCTTTGGAATGCAGCTTAAATGTGACACGAAGACATGGCGCAGTGAAATCTCAAAGATTTTGTCTGTGTTATGATACAAATGAAGCAGTTGGATATTAGACTGACACAAAGTTTGGTGTTTGTTTGCGTATGTCTTTCTCACCTCCACTACAGATAATCCCATCTGTGAACCAGCAGCTGGAATCAGCCTTGGGTGGGCCCCATGCAGGAAAGTCAATGGAGTGACCCAGGAAGCGCACCGTGTCTGTCTCCATCTCTATGCTGTAGGAAGGCCTCAGCTCCCATGTAAAACCATCTGTGTCCAACACCACATAATCTAGCAGCCCTGAATTGGCCTGTGTAGTGTGGATGGGGTGACTGAAACCTTTGAAAGTCAGATTTCGAGTATGCTGGGCCAAGTTCTGCCCAGACACCCACTCCCCTGAGTCCTGCACTGCCCTCATGGCATGGGCCATGAAAAGAATGGAGGAATAGATGGTGCCAAACAAAGGAGAGACCTGAGAAAAAGAAATCCATCTGTTGCTATGGAAATGTCCCAGTTAAAATACTTATCTATAGATTTCACTTTCTTCACCCCTCTGCTCAGACCGTACCTGGTGTGGGTGGAGATTGCTGGGCAGTTCTCCACTCGCCTGGGCTTCAGTGAAGGCATGATAAAAGGATCGATATTCAGGTGACTGCACAGTGATGGTGATCACCGAGTTGTAGGCCTGCAGCAGTTTGCTGTTGTTGTGGAGGGCCGACTGGGGCAGCTGGTGATAAGGCAGACTGTATAGTAATGTATCATAGGGAACAAACACCAGAGAGCCATCTGTCATCTGCAGGTCATGAGCCATTTCCAGGAGCTGCTTCTGAGACTTTCCCCCCACCAAGACTGAGTGCATGCAGAGGATGACCACTAGACGGAGCAACAGGGGGGGACCAGGAGGGAGAAAAAAAAAAGTCACTTCATGGGTGAAGAGGTATTGATTGTTCTTTGTCAGTTCAAAAACAACGGCAAAAATATCATTTGAATCTTTTAAATCATTTGAAAATAGCCCATTCAGGACATGATTATTCAGAGAGCAATTTCTATAAATGAAATGTTGGTGAGGAGAGCCTATTAAGCATACATTGTAAGCTCTATGTAAAAACTTAACACTGATGATATTTAACAACAATGGAACCCTTTTAAGTGCAGTTTGCGAAGTGAGGACCACGCCTGATGTAAGCAGGGCAAGGAAGGGGAACTCAGAAGGACTTGGGCTGGAGTTTTTCCACCAGCTTCTGCTGGTGGAGAGTCAAGCCAGACCCCAAAAGCTCCGGTTCAGAGAGAAGAAAGTAGCTTCTAGCAATGTGCAGGAGGACTTTCGTCACGAGAAGGTGAGGAGAGAGGAGTGGTCTTTAAAGGGTGCGTAATGAAGAGGAGGAGTCTGGACGTGGTCCTTTTTCCATAACTCCATTAATGAACCATTTTAAAAGGTTCCTTAAATAGCTCTTTTTCCCATTTATGTTTTCACATGGATCTTTGAGGGTTCATTCTATTTATAAACACTGCCTAGAACTGTTTAGAACCAATTATTTTAAGATGTGAAAAACTGCACAAGCACACATTTGGCCTAATGTTCACAAGGTGGTGCCGATCATTTATGTTCAGGAACTTCTTTAGTGCTAACAAGTGCTGATCACATTCAAAGATAGTTTGTGTCTGTTCTTAAAGAGAATACACATTCAGGGACATGTTGATGTACCGCACTAAAATCACAGCTAGTAATAAAATTTATCTGTGAGAGCTAGATTTGTCGTGATAATCATGAAACCATTAAAATATTGTGTGTTTGAGCAAGCACCGTGCGACTAGGACATAGAGCTGCTTTATGTATTTTACAAAAACAGCTCTAGACATGTCCATATAGGCAGCAGAGCTTTGAAAATTCACTGCAGGCACTACATTTACCATAAGACCTAAGCGTCTTTTCAAAACTTGAGCAGTTGAAGGAAACATCTAAGATTTTGGGGAGCTCTTAAGCTTTGTGTCTTTTACACCCTCGTAAATATTATAGAAACGTAATTTTAGAAAAAGAAAAAATATTCCCCGTCACATTTCATTTACAAGTTTGTTAAATGTTTTTTCAGTGGTTCTTTAGTAAAGACCATGGTAATACACAGTAGAGAACGTTAAAAGGTGGCTCAAGTTACAACTATGCAAAGGCATGGTCATTTGAGCATGCAACGCCTTTGACGTTTAGGGTTAAGGTAAGGGTTGTACGTTGTAGGTTCACTTCATACACTTTCCCAGAGGACACCTGCATATTTCAAGTTTTCAAATAAATGTAAGCAGAAAAATAAAAAGCCTGCAGTCAAGATGGAGTTAATGCAACTTAAAACTTTTTGTGATGGTTCTACAGTTGCCTTACTCTATTGAACCTTTATGTTTATGGTGTATTTAAAGTCTGTTTATGGGATGAAATATGGCCTCACTTCAAAGAACAGTTTATTTTGAAGATGTATGGTTTAAAGAGTTAACTTACGCCGCAGGTGCTGTGCTTTTTTGACCTTGACCAAGGCCCTGTGCATGCTGACTGAGTCACTTCCAGTGGACACCACTATGCCCACAGGCATCCCATGGCTTCGCAAAGCATTGGCCAGCATGTTGGCAGTTTCAATCCAGATGTCATGACCAGAGGAAATGATGCCCACATGAGCCCAGCGGAAGTGTCTCATGAAACGCAGCAGTACCAGCGTAGGCAGAGGCATGGTGCGGGTAAAGGTGGGGTGGCTGCGGGGGTTGTCCAGCTCATAGCTAAAACATGACCAGCTAAACACGGCTTTATTCCAACTCTTCCCCAGCAGGGATGCTGCATCACAGTATCCTGGGTTGACTGGCCCAATAAAACTGGATGCCCGTGTGTAGTAACTGAGGAAACGGGAAAGAGCCGTGGATGTCTGGCAGCCTTCCTCTAGGATAACATAATCAAAAGTGATGCCGGGCCACAATGTGGGGTCCCGGTTGATACGGCTTACGGCTAATTGTGCTGCTGTGCTGGGATAGGCCTTGGCAAAAAGGGGGTCACAGGACCATGGGCCCACTATACCAACTCGGAAAGTAGCAGTAGTGGAACCAGGGAAGAGGGAGAAAGACAGCAGGACTATGTAGGCCCACAAGGGCCAGGTGGGGCAGAAGGAGACATGACTGTAATTATGTGGACAAGACAGATGTTGATTATGTTTCTGGAGTCCACTGTCGGCCCATTCTGGAGGTAAGATGTGGAAAGCAAAGAGCGGCTGTTGCATCTCAAGGCTACGGCTCAGCTGCACGAGTGTGTTGGCACAGTCTGCAGGCCACTCGCAGTCATATCATGGGTGTCTTCATTTCAGTCCTCACATCGCTCTGCAGCAAGAAGAAAGTTAACAGCTGAAATTATTATTTTGTGTAAGTAAAATGTGGGCACACAGAGTCAGTGATGCAATGCACAGCACTATAACAGAATTATAAAAAGCCTTTTGACTGTCATCAGTGCCCTGTTGTGAGTCATTTTTCACTTGCGAAACATAAGTGAGGTTGTGACTTATGGAGTTGAACACGAAAACATGAAAACTGATGTAGATTCTTATAATTTGTGCTAGTTTTTCACATCTGTAAAAGGCTCTCCAAACTATAAACAACATACATTTTGTCCTAAAAATAGCTCTTTAGAAAATCAAAAATAGTTCATATGTTGTTGTTAAAAATAAACAAAAACATTACAAAAATTTTTGTGAAGGTCTCTAGGTTTAGGATTTCAAATTATTATTCTATAATATTCTATAATTTACACTCAAAAATGTGCATTAGTTCACTAGTGACCAAGGATTAAGGATTAAGTTTACAAAGAGGATTAAGACAATCCCTATAAGTGCAGTGTATGTTGCATAATCACGTAGGTATACAAGACTCAATACATAATCGCGTTCAGGGTCACGTGGGTCCAGAGCCTACCTGGAATCATTGGGCATATACCCTGGAGGAGGCGCCAGTCCTTCACAGGGCAACACACACATTCACTCACACACTCACACCTACGGACACTTTTTTGAATCGCTAATCCACCTACCAATGTGTGTTTTTGGGGTGTGGGAGGAAACTGGAGCACCCGGAGGAAACCCACGCAGACACAGAGAGAACACACCACACTCCTCACAGACAGTCACCCAGAGGAAACCCATGCAGACACAGGGAGAACACACCACACTCCTCACAGACAGTCACTCGGAGGAAACCCACGCAGACAAAGGGAGAACACACCACACTCCTCACAGACAGTCACCCGGAGGAAACCCACACAGACACAGAGAGAACACACCACACTCCTCACAGGCAGTCACCCGGAGGAAACCCACGCAGACACAGAGAGAACACACCACACTCCTCACAGACAGTCACCCGGAGGAAACCCACACAGACACAGAGAGAACACACCACACTCCTCACAGACAGTCACCCAGAGGAAACCCACGCAGACACAGGGAGAACACACCACACTCATCACAGACAGTCACCCGGAGGAAACCCACACAGACACAGAGAGAACACACCACACTCCTCACAGACAGTCACCTGGAGGAAACCCACGCAGACACAGGGAGAACACACCACACTCCTCACAGACAGTCACCCGGAGGAAACCCACGCAGACAAAGAGAGAACACACCACACTCCTCACAGACAGTCACCCGGAGGAAACCCACGCAGACATAGAGAGAACACACCACACTCCTCACAGACAGTCACCCGGAGCGGGACTCGAACCCACAACCTCCAGGAGCTGCGTGACTGTGACACCTGCCTGCTGCTCCACTGTGCCGCCTCTCACTCAATACTTAAAAACAGTATATTGTAGAATGACTAAGTTGCTGACGTCCCCTGATGGGTTGAATAGTTTATATTATTTTAAACAGGACATTCTGAGTTTATTGAGTGATTAATAGACACCTACGGTAGTGTTTATTGAAATGTTTGCAGTATTCCAGTATGGACCTGTAGTTGTAAGAAATATTTAGAGGTACATTTCTTCACAATGCTTTATTTGTTCCTGCCATAATCTGTAGATTTGTGGAAGTGGAGGTGGAACAAACTGCCCCAGTTTTTATTGTTGTTTAATTGCATCAGGTGAATGTATTAATTAGTTCACAGCATCTGCAAAGCCACATAGAGATATATCTCTCTACACGGCTCTGGTGATCTCACTAACTATAACACAGAGTGCATGTGCATCCCTGACATGGCAGAATAATACATATGTACTCTCTAAGAACGCGAAGGCAGTTAGAACCACTAGAATTATGAGTTACAAAAAGTTGCTACTGGGAACATTTGTTACTGAACGGAATCCGACGTGTGTGATCTGTGATATAACTGTGCTTTATTTGAACAAATTCAAAACCAACAAAATAACAAATAAAATGTATGAGGTTCCTAAATTGCCCTTTAGATCAGTGAATGCCCTTGAGGTACCTATGTGTCTGGTCTTACATTAGTCACATCCTCCACGTTGTAGTGTAGTCCTATCTCTAATAGACACTTCAGCTCAGGAAGCACTGGTTTCAGTGATTTACAAAATCTATTTATCACTCCACTAAAGAATTAAAGCACTGCAGAAATGTATGAGGATTTCTTAAGATTTCCAGTGGAATTGACACTCATTCTTTTTTGGCAAATTGCTTTAAAATAACCACTAGACGAAATCAAATCTGCGTATTCTAAGGTCACTAAACACTAAACAGCAAAATAATCACAATATTCACAGGTCATTCGTCGTGAAATAAAAGTTCACTTACAGATTTTAGTAGAACACGTTTATGTGGTTGTTCCCGTAGCTTGTATTCCTCGTCCATGTAAATGAAGCCCGTAAGCAATCATCCATTAATTTTCTCACATGAAGGAATCTCAGTCCAAGAGAAACAGACTGTTCAGTGCATACTTAAATGACAGGGTTTCATAGTTTATCATGAAATTAATCCAAAAAATTACTATAAAAACAGAGCGGACTCCAGATAAGAGCCATTTATTCTGCTGTTCTGCCAAGGGCCCGAACGGGGGCTCAGGTCAGCATTGGGTTACATTTCTAATCCTCTCCAAGTCCCTTCTGCTTTGCATGACAGCACAGGCGTCCTGAAGATTATACCAATCCCATTTCAATATTTCAATTCAGACGTGCACAGCAACACGTTCAGTAGATTACGCAGTACACGCTTCAGTTGAATTGTAACGCAGTTGGTTCGGTTACTGTTCAAATGACAGGTTTGTTCCAAAATAGTTGTTCAAATGTATATAATTATATAATAGTTTATAATTTATAGAGTTATATAATGGATAAATCTGGATTTAGGAAGTAGTTCTGAACCAGTTTTGTAGGGAATTGATACTGGACAGACATACTCAAGTTCGGCAGTTATTATTCACCCAGTCATTATCTGTAACCGCTTTCCATTTCAGGTTCATGTTGGGCCCAGAGTCTAGTTGGAACATCTGGGCGCAAGGCAGGAACACACTCTTACACATTCACACCTACGGACACTTTCCAGTAGCCAGTCCACCAACCACAACCGGAGCACCCAGAGTAAACCCACATGTACAAAGAGAGAACACACCAAACCTCACAGACAGTCACTCGGAGAGGGGCTCAAACCCACAGCGCCGGGGCTCTATAGGACTCTGTGTGACACCATGCCTCACGGTGTTAATATTTACTTGAGTGTGTTTTCAGTTACTGGAGTCCTAAAGTGCTACAAACTAATGCTGCTGGTTAATACCCTCTTGTAGGTGTATGATAAATGAAGTGTATTCATAACTGCTAATATGTGCAATGAGGAAGCTTTTAAAGGTATTTAACTCCAGGCGTTTATTCCCCATCACTATCACCATCAATTCTAACTTGATAAGTGTCTTTAGAACAAAACATTTCACAGAAAACCACTGTGAATGACTTTAAATATTAAACAAACACTATTCTATTATTGTTAGCATACACCATGTCGGGAGACGCAATGAGGAGGGCGTGAATTCAGGAGGTTTTGGGCTGGAGTTCTGGGTGTCTTGGATGTGTGTGTGTGTGTAATGCTGTGCCCCCCACCACCCAGGGCTTGAGTGGTGAAAGGGTGGGTGCAGTGTTGTTCAACATGGCGATGAAGTGAGAGTGAAGGGGTTTAATGAAAGTGGTGGAGAGGTGATTGGGGCACATTGTGACTTCACTTAAACTCGTTGTAGAAAAATGATCATTTGTCAGTTATGGTGTTATCAGGGAGAGGAACAGGAATGTGGTCCCATGTGCAGACCTCAAATGACACTGACCAGGCCGTTTAAAAGGCTTTGAAGTACTGAAGACAAAGCATGATAAGAGAATAGAGCAGTGAATGTGCTTTGATGGCTCGTTGTGCGCAATGAATACAATAAAAAATAAGCGCAATGGCACAGTGAATAAATCCTGTCCTGGGAATAGCAATATTATGGAATGATCCTGGAGTGTAGTTCTCCAACCAGATGATCACATTAGTTTATCTACGGCTGGGGTTGTTTTGGAGACACAAGTGTATTCCTCGAAGGGCAAGCAAAATTACCAACGTAAGAAAGAACCAGATGGCCTGCTAACACAAGTGCTTGCAACTCCAATGTCCTTATAAAGCTAAACCAGGCAGACACAGCAGACAGATCTATTAGGTGTTGAATATAGACACGACTGGTGCCTCAGACAGGGCTTGGTGGATCACGGGGGCCGTTCAGCAGTAATCTGTAACAGACTGCTCCAACAGAACAGTAGCTTCAGGATCAAATCTGCTGTGACCTCTCACACAGGAAAAGAAAATCTCACACATAAACAAACATATTTTAGTTTAGAATATCTGTGTTTTATCCACTTTAATATCGTCCACAGCTGATGGACAGATAATATATTGGACGTTACAAGGCAGACGTTATATAAGAGAAAACAGGAAACCAAAAGCACAAAGCCAAAGAGACACAGACTCTCGAAAGCCTGCGTTTACATGGCCCAAAATTACTGGGGAAAATACTTTTCACAGTTAAAAAAAAGGATTTAGCTCTCACTTGTAAAAAAAAAACACATTTTGAAGATTGAGGTTTATCCCAAATAAACAGAACATCCATCCATCCATTATCTGTAACCGCTTATCCAATTTAGGGTCGCGGGGGGTCCAGAGCCTACCTGGAATCATCGGGCGCAAGGCGGGAATACACCCCGGAGGGGACGCCAGTCCTTCACAGGGCATAAACAGAACATTGGACATTCATCGTTTAGAATTCTACATTTGACTTTTCAGCCAATCAGTTACATGAGCACAGATCTGTCCAGGGCTATGATTTACCTTTCACTTTCAGCCTGAACACACCGTCCTGGAATTCGAGTTTGATAAAGAATTACGTCATTAATGATGTATTTCATAGAACTCCAAGAGAAATATGCATTAGTGATTGTCACATACAGACAGAAGGATTTCAGAAATACAGCACATTATTATTTATCTATTTATTTATTTATTTATTGTCTCCTGGCCGGTGATTAGCTTGCAGTTACAGTTTAAACAGGGTGGGGGCAGTAGAACACTGAAGACTTCCGAGCACATGGTATTTTGGGAATTAAAACAGGGTTTAGTTTAGATGTGGCCTACTGTGATATAAACCACATATTGACAAATAGGTTTAGGATTTTACCGCATAGGGTTTCACTCACAGAGAAGCACGGCATTCTGTCATTATTTGTGAGTTTTGTCAGCATTTTTAGCAACTGATTTTTCTTCTCCACCCGAACACTATGATCTCATTCATTCTCTCTCTCTCTCTCTGTCTCTCTCTCTGTTCTCTCTCTCTGTCTGTCTCTCTGTGTCTGTCTGTCTCTCTGTGTCTGTTCTCTCTCTCTCTCTCTCTGTCTGTCTGTCTCTCTCTCTGTTCCCTCTCTGTTCTCACTCTTTCTGTTCTCTCTCTCTGTCTGTCTCTCTGTGTCTGTTCTCTCTCTCTCTCTCTCTGTCTGTCTCTCTCTGTTCCCTCTCTGTTCTCACTCTTTCTGTTCTCTCTCTCTGTCTGTCTCTCTGTGTCTGTTCTCTCTCTCTGTCTGTCTGTCTGTCTCTGTCTCTCTCTCTCTCTCTGTCTGTCTGTCTGTCTCTCTGTGTCTCTCTGTTCTCACTCTCTGTCTGTCTGTCTCTCTCTCTCTGTTCCCTCGCTCTGTGTCTGTCTGTCTCTCTCTCTGTTCTCACTCTCTCTGTCTGTTTGTCTGGCTCTCTCTGTTCTCTCTCTCTCTCTCTCTCTCTCTCTCTCTCTCACACACACACACACACACACACACACACACACACACACACACACACACACACACACAATCCTAAACATCAAATGCTCTCCCTTACCAAATAATGAGTTTCTTATGATGTTGGTGACCGATGAGAATTCTTGAGTCATACTCCAGTGTTTTGGCAAAAACAATGAGCCTGTGTCGGACTGCTCTCTGTGAGAAGAGAAAAAAATGAAACTAAAGATAATGTATTCAAAGCTTTGAGAAAAAGATACTTCTCATGACAGTTTTATCCAATAATTTCACCTCAGGTGCTGGACGTGTTTCTGATGTGGCCTTGTTCCAACACCGCGAGGACAACAGAAAACACCATGCACTTTTAATGATAATAAAATCAGTCAGACACCAGTTCTTTAATCTCATTTTTATAATTTAATATGTGCCTTTGTAGCTTGCGTCCTTTTCAGGGAAATTATATCATTTTTATTCAATTTAATTTAAAGTTTTCCATTTTGTCTTTCGTCTTGAAGTGATGCCAGTTTAAAGGTGTATTATTTCTGAGAGAGTGGCAGTACAACATCAAATGGAATGGAAATGTGTACGATGATTAGATGGAAATGTATTTTCAACAATAAAGTTAAAGGTAAAATCTGACTGAAATTTTAACACATTTTTTAAAATAATCTTTCATATTTTTCCACACGAACATCTTCAGATGTTGAGGCACTTCATTTGAGAACTTTGGCCCTTGCCCCAGTGCTAAAGCCCCACCGAACTCTCCAAACTATCATTGCCAACTTAACACATGGAGGTAGGTTCATCCTATTAAAGATTCATCAGGGAACTCTGGACCAAAGGTGCTTTTCAGTTATATGTGTTGTATTCAACAATGCTCTGAAAAACTGCTTTAACATGAAGCTCAGTTTCCTTATTACTTATAAACAGAAGTGAGCTGCCTCTCATTTAGTCATTTAGTCTAAGCCTAGTGTTTTTAAGTGAACATACGACACAGGAAAAGATGAGAGCAAATGTGAGAAGCATTTAAAACATAGCACCGAGTTTAACCACAATGACGTGTAACTGGACCACACTTCAGTTCCTCACACTTGTAACGTCTTAGCTTTGTCGTTGGTAGGTGGATTGGTGACTCAGAAGTGTCCGCAGGTGTGAGTGTGTCGCCCTGTGAAGGACTGGCGCCCCCTCCAGGGTGTACTCCTGCCTTGTGTCCAATGATTCCAGGTACACTCCGGACCCTGAACTGGAAAAGTGGTTACAGATAATGAATGAATGAATGACTCTGTGGTGTCACAAAGACTATTGTATTTACATATGTCTTCTTTTAGCCCACAGTTGCTTAGCTCCACTCATTCACATTGATGTGACAAAAATTATTTCAGCCCAGGTAGCAATTTAGAACAAGGTGCAACACAGATCAGCCAATCAGAACTTATATTTTACAAATATGAATCTAAAACCCACAGTACATAATCTTAGGGATAATGAGGATTTGGAAATTATAGGAAGTAAGACTGGTTTTGATACATGAAATTACACATATAATAAGACATTTTTGGGAGAGTACAAATTTAAATATGGTGCAGGCGAACTCTTAGTACTGCGTTGTAAAATTAATACATTCTCAGATTCACCCAGAGCTAGTGTTTACTGCGTGGTCTCTCTTTATTAGTCTATAATCACTGTATTGAGAGCAGATGGTAAGTCTGTTAGCAACTACTTTGGGACAATGTGAATGAAGAACAAACTGTCCAGCTCTCCTCATATGCATGTTGGTATTTAACAGCTGTTAACAGTGTGATTGCTCTGGAAGCTGTAAAATGGATACACTTTTATGGTGTGAAAGTGGCACATTGTTTATTGCAGATCTACTGCTGACTGCACTGCAGACCGGTTTCAAAATGCTGCAGTTATGACCTGAGTGTTTGGATACTGTGGAGTCTACAGAGGATTCAGAAATGTTAATGAGGTATGCTGGAGTTATGATGTTATTGACAGTAGGGAGAGAGAGGAGAGCGAAAGGAGAGAGAGAGAGAAAGAAAGGAGAGAGAGTGAGAAAGAGGAGAGAGAGAAAGGAGAAAGAAAGAGAAAGAGAGGAGAGAGAAAGAAAGAGAGCAGAGAAAGGAGAAAGAGAGAGAGAAAGGATAAAGAGAGGAGAGAAAAAAGAGAGAGAAAGAGCAGAGAGAGAAAGGAGAAAGAGAGAGAGAGAGAGAGAGAGGAGAAAGAGGGAGAGAAAGGAGAAAGAGAAAGAGGAGAGGGAGAGAAAGAGACCAGAGAAAGGAGAAAGAGAGAGAAAGAGAGAGGAGAGAGAAAGGAAAGAGAGAGAAAGAGCAGACAGAGAAAGAGCAGAGAGAGAAAGGAGAAAGGAGAGAGAGAGAGAAAAATTCATAGACAGTGCATAGGCAGATATAATAGAAAGAACTGTGGTACACAGTGGTCAAACATCACATTGTGTGGTTCAGTACGACTGAATCTGGTGTTGTGTTTACACTAAGAGGATCCATCAAATATGAGCGAAAAGATCATGGAATTTTTTGATTTTGAAGGTGAAAATAACCGTGTTATTGCAGTGAGGGCAGAAGTTCTACCATGGGTTTTGTGGTTTTACGTTTTCCAGATAAAGAGAGGCAGAGAGAAAAGAACAGGACAGGGCTGTCTTTCCATTTGTATTTAGCTGTGTGCACATGTACAGACATGCACTATTCTAGTCTTTTGCCTGGTTGTGTCCACTGTGTTACAAACAAGTTCAGGGTGGCTTTCAGAACCAATGCAACGACCTGGAACATGTGTTGAAACAAAGAACATAGACACTTTAAACAGAACAGTGTGTGACAGACTGATGAAACGAAAGAAACTCAGTATCTAATGTTTTTCTAGCAATCAGCAGAGCGCCATCACAGCTGTCAGTCAGTCGCTGCCTGGGCCGGGGGCTTCTACACACATTTATAAATTCAGTTCAAATATGTCCACATTCCACAGGCCAGCTCCTAAAACACTCAGAGGCCAGGGCAAGCAGAACGTGAATGATTTCTCAGTAAACAATCAGATACTGCCAGAGAAAGACCTTCATTAGCCACAAAGGACTGTCAGCGCCATCTGTGGACATCAAGGACACGTTTTTATTATTTAGTAAAATCATGGTCAGTGGTAAGTTTAAAAAATATATATATATAATGTCAATAAGACTGTGGATTCAGTTTTTATTTTTCCCAAGAGCCCTAAGACCTTGCCTGACATTCCCTCCCAAGTCATGTAATCCTCTTCTCTCTCTCTCTCTCTCTTCTCTCTTCTCTCTCTCTCTCTCTCCCTCTCTCTCTCTCTCAGCCTTGTGTCTACAGGGAGTTGTGTTTCTAGTTGGGTTTCCTGTGTCTGTGATAACACAGTGAGGAGGAGAGGGTATGTCTTGTAACAGTTTCACCTCACAGCTGTTTCTGAACGGACTGCTCTGAGTATTAAACTCTCCCTGGTGAGATTTTGGATGTAAAACATGTTTTAACAAAGAAAAACAAACACAATCCCTCAACAGCAGATGACAACTCCAGCTTCGAGTGTTAGCCTTGATATGTGTGTCTTAGTAGCTATAAATAGCTGACCATTAAAGAGTTCAGGAAGACATTCATTACTGAAGTGCCAACAAGCGTTATTCATTATGTGCTAAACGGGAGGAAGCTGAAGCGTTTCAAAACTCACGGCCTGAGGCCAGATGAAGAATTCACGGTATTCGCCAAACTTTACGTTTAGAAATAAATTGTCTTTCTGTTTGGTGTCTGAAATTTGCTTTGTTTTTCACTCCAAGGCTAACGGCACTCAACCTACACACAACAGCTAAGAAATAATGACAAACGCATGTGAGCACTGCTGTAACTGCCTTAAAAGACTGTTAGGATTTGTACCAAAATTTCAAATAGATTTTAATGGCACATTTAATGCACTGTGAAACATTATAATGACTGTAAATATGTCGAGCTGCTTCTCTTCTAAATGTCTGTTTTCACTTCATTTTTATCTGTAAACATTTTCTATCCAATGATGAATGAGTGGTGATACACTCGAGTACGTATTCAGTACACATTCAGTTAGGGAACGTATCTCTACATTACTATGACTCTGTAGATTTTAAATTTGTGTTGATTTCACACACTCCATTTATCTCCAGGGATCATTTTACAGAGATCCTTTTTCCAGAAGGAGAAGTGAATGTTTGTAATAATGTACCTCTCTCTCTCTCAATATAAATTAAAATGTCATAGTGTCAAAAGCACATTCGCAGGTTTGTTTGCCAATGTTTACCCACAAATTACACACGGAGCTATGATGACTCAGGTATGCAATTAGCACTATGGTAATTGGATGCTATAAAGTCCATTAGATACATTCAGCTCGATGCTACAGTGTAAACCTTGCTCAAATAAAACCTGGAAGCAAACATTCAGCAGCAGACTTGACTTCACTGAGTTCAGACAATAAACAGTGGAGTGTGCATCTACTTCTGGACAAAGAAAGGTGTGCTTAGGCTGTTCATCAAGGGTCACGTGTGCTGAACAAAACAGTAGAACAATGGGACACTACACTTTGCCTGTTTTTTGTTAAGGTTCCTGTTCCTGTGATTTACAGCAGTGGTTTGGAAAGAAGCAGCGTTGAATGTTGGGGGAGGGACTTTTTCAATTCGATTTTTTTAAAACTTACTGGTATTTACAAAAAAAACATTCTACTCAAGTCACTTAACACATTAACAACACACTGCAGCTCACTACAGCACACAGTTCTCAGGCACTGGAACACTGTCTGTGACAGCACTCAACCCACAAACTCAACAACTTCAGTCATTTAATGACACCAATACAACATGTATCTGAATGTGAACAAAACTAAAGTAGGCAAAGAAACAATTCACACTACAAAAGATTTCAATCAGTTATTAATGCCCTGAGTGAATAAGTCCACTCCCCAACACCACATACAGTATTCAAACATAAACAGGTAAAGAGAAATGTCCCTGAAAGATTCTTGTATCAAAATGATTGCTTTTTATTTCGCCTGGGAGTTTTACAGTGAGACAGTGAGAGGATGGTGAGACTGTGAGCAAGTGAGAGAAGACAGTGAGAGTGAGAGGACGGTGAGATAGTGAGAGTGTAAGAGAGGATGGTGAGACTGTGAGAGAGGACAGTGAGAGAGGACAGAGAGAGTGAGAGGACGGTGAGATAGTGAGAGAGGACGGTGAGACAGTGAGAGAGGACGGTGAGAGAGGACGGTGAGACAGTGAGAGAGGACGGTGAGACAGTGAGAGAGGACAGTGAGAGAGGAGTGAGAGAGGACGGTGAGAGTGAGAGAGGACAGTGAGACAGTGAGAGAGGACAGTGAGACTGTGAGCGAGTGAGAGGACGGTGAGAGAGTGAAGCGCTGGCTATCATTTGGTTGCATATGGAAAAATATTACAACACATTTGATGCTACAGCATGCACTTGCTTATTTCTGTATTCAGATGAACAGAGGTGATTTTCATATTTCAGTGCTGTGTGTCTCTCAGAGACCAGTAAAAACACAGTTGGCACAGGAAAAAGGTCTTTAAGTGGGTGGAGAAGAATGTCTGTTTGTGGGGGGTGGGGGTTTGTGTGTGTGTGTGTGTGTGTGTGTGTGTGTGGTGTGTTACTAAGTATTCTTTAAATGCTCAGGGAAATATAAAAAAAATGAAAATAAAAATATGAAAATGTGCATGTTTCGCTGAAGATAAATCCTGTTTTGTTGAAATAAAATGTGAACATAAATAAGACATTGTGGTCTAACTCGCCTTTCATCAGGTCAGGGATGAGTAGAGCCAAAGGTCAAAGTTCAAAAGAGATAGATTAGAACCTGGTGGTCATTTGCACTGAGTGACAGAGGAGCAGTTCAGGTTTCGCTTCAGAGGAATGCAGCTTTATCTGCCACAGTCTGGGGAGGCGTAGTATGAGAAGAAACAAATAAACACTAATTCAGGCATCTGCTGCCTCTTTCCATTCCCTGATACAACATAAGTAGGTCAAAGGTCATGAGAACCACCAGCCATTGGCCTCTCTCTCCCAGAAGATTATAATTAAATACATATTTAAAAAAAATATATCTGGGCAACTTTTATTGCAAATGGAGAGTCTGAGGAATGTTCTGGAACGACATTTGCATCTTCTCAACCATGAGGTCTATAATTACCACAAGTGTTCACCAAAATATTAATTAAGTATTCACATAAAAACCGAGCCCAGGACCTCATCATAAAAAAGAATAGCAATTCAAGAAAAAAACCGACATCAAATTCATATTTAAATATCAACGATTCTCTGCAAATGAACCTTTCACCAAACATTACTCCCATAATACACTCACACTTCTGAACAAATCTGACTCGACATAACATTAGATATTGCTATATTTCTCTTAGAAATAAATAGATTTTGCTTAAGTCATCATTAAAATCTATAAATGTTGGTGATAATTAAATCACAAAATGTGGGCTGTGAGAATTCCATCCATCCATTATCTGTAACCGCTTATCCAATTTAGGGTCGCGGGTGGTCCAGAGCCTACCTGGAATCATCGGGCGCAAGGCGGGAATACACTCCATCCATTCCAACACAGTTTGTGTGCACCACAGTTGGAATCCTTTATTATAAATATTTATTCATAGTTTTTGATCCAGTTCAGTGTTGTGGTGGGTCCAGAACCCACCTGATATCACCGGGACAAGGCCGACACACCATGGTCCATCACAGGGCATCACACACGTGTGTTTGTAAACTGGTAGAGGAAACGTTAGCACTCAGAGGAAACCTATGCAGACGCTAGGGGAGACACATCCAACTCCTGAAGTGGAACCTACTTGTGGTGCAACTGTGCTGCCTTTTGTCATTTTGTTTCTGTTTTTTATTTTGGACAAATCTGTGAAAGGTTAGATGCTGTTAACCTTGACATTTTAGGAAAATGGACACAATGGTCCGAAACGGCTTGGAATTAAGTATTTTTATTTATTTTTATTTAGAAAACCTGTCTCCACTAAAGCTACTGCTATGAATATACATGTTATTTTCCAGGTAATGTCTTAATCGTTTGTAACACTTTCCAACTTTGACCTGTTGACTCCTCATCTACATACTGCACTGATTACGGCTCCCTGACGCAGTCTTTGGCTTTTAAACATCATCATTAATCTTCATTATTGTTTCACTGTCTTTATCTTCATCAGAGTGCAGTGGCTGACTTCACCTTGGAAGACAACACTTGCCGAAATCTTCTCTTCAGCTCCTGCATATTAGGGCTCTTGGGTCGAGCGAGGTGAAGTCCTCCTCTCCTCTTCTCTCCGTTTCCTCCTCCAAGAGCTCGGCTCACCTCCTGGCACAGGTGCAGAAAAGCAGTACTGACGCCCTCGTGGTTTTCCCGGGCTGAAGCTTCAAAGTACGGCCCCCCCAGCTCAGCGGCCAGTGCCTCGCCCTCGTTGGCTGGCACTTGCCTCGCCCGCAGCAGGTCACTCTTATTCCCCACCAGGATGACGGGGATGTTGCCGCTGGGGTGGATGCGGCGGACGTGCTGATATAGTGGCTGGATTGTCCTATAGCTGTGCAGGTCAGTGATGGAGAACACCAGGACGTAGCCATCTGCCCAGTAGATGGAGCGGTTTATCTGCTCCTGGCAGTACAAACCCTCTGCATCGTCCTGAGAAATTCAGAATATTAATTCAACCAGAATATCATTTTATTTGGTACAAAAATCCACAAAACATACAGCAAACAAAACTATTATTTACTGAATGCAGCTCTTCGTCTGGTTTTAAATCATCATTTAATTAAACTGCTTTTTGAATTCTTGAACAAAGCTTTAAATTTTCCACAATGTCGTGTCAGACGTGAACTTATTAAAGCTCTAAACGTGATCCTTAGTCCGTTTTTAATATAAATATAATATTTTGTTTCCTCACTGACCTACAGCTAACGTCTCAATAAATTTCAGATCCAAGGAAGATTCATTTCTGTGTGGAATTTGTTGAAGTTACTTCAGATTCAACAAAAAAGTAAAGAAGAATTTAAGAAAAATCAGAAAGTGTGTGTGTACTCGAGAGTGATGAGGCAAACAAGACGATTAGAGCAAGGACACCCTGTTTTCCTCATTAGAGTAAGACGACCTCATGTTTATATAACTGCTCGGGAACCAAACTCAGTCAAAGTCAAAAACACAGAACGCTGGCCAAAACAAGCAAATGAAATGAGCCAAGGGTAAAAACTGCTTAACTCCTTGAGCTGTAAGAAGCCATGTCCAATGTCTAGAGCGACGTGTCCAGCTGCTCAATCTGTTTCTTGGCCACAGATTTACCCTGATATTGAATAATCAGGCATTGCCAGCAGGGAACTACCATTAAAGGGTAGATTTGACCAGGAAGGGTCTAATCCATGTCTGGAGAATGGGCCCATGCAGCCCTCTCTGTGCTACTCTACCTCATCTCTGTTTAATGAGCTTATGACTGAACACACCCTCTTTATCTCCACTCCTGCATTCTTGGTTTCCAAGCCAAATGTTTGAACCAAGGTTCTTCCAAGTTCATCAGAGGTCCCTGTGGTAAAAATGAAGTGATCTACCCAGCACTTGAAGAATCCGTTTTAAATAGACAAAGGGACAGCAAGGGAAATGGAAGGAAGTGTGTGTGATGAGAGCGTGAAATACCTGCAGTGACACACAGGGAGTGTCTTGCACTTGTAAAGAAACCTGCTCTCCATCGAGACTGATCTTCCTTGAGTACAAGGCCCCTGTCAGAAGAAGTAAGATTTTAGAGCTACTTGGTAATGTTTAAAATCAATGTATTACACAAAACACTATGTAAGAATATCAACGTGTGATTGTATCTGGTGCTATGTAAATTTTGAAGTAATAAAAAGTGTGACACCACAAACATTAGTAGAAAAGCTCACAAATGTGACATTTTGCACTGAACTGTGTGTTAAAGACAGAAACTACATTTCAAGAATTTAAACTAATTTTGTATTTCCAACTTTTTATTCAGGTGATCAGTGCTTATTGCATTAAACTGTGCTTCTTTTCTACAGACAATTCATAGAGACTCAATGAATCTCTGCTGATTCTCCACCAGAAACCTCCCACAGGGAGAGAACATAGCCCTCTCTGGAAAGGCCTAATGGGGGCAAGTTAAAATGTTGAGAGTCCACTCACTGAAAGTGCCGCTGTAGATCACAATATAAATCACTGTCTTGACGGTTTCCTTCAAAACATTTTCTGTCTATTTTTAAGGAGCTGCACTGTCTTTTGACTGTGACGGTTTTTGATAGATGAATGCTAACACAAAATACCATATAAAATATGTAATAATGTGTAAACTCAATAAATACATTAGTAGTAAAATTAATAAAAGTGAATATAATAATACGTTGTGTGTCTTTTCTGAAATATTAGCCCATTACAGTAAAATGTTAAAATAAATAACGGGTCGTGACTGGCATCAAAAATACACTTTTCTGGTGATTTAAAAAATAATTATTATTTTGGTCACATTCACACACACTGCAGCTTGCTACAGAACAGAGGCAGTATCTCTAATTGCATTTGTAGTGTAACTGTATGTAGGAGGAAATGGCAGTAGAATGTGTCCAACTGTATTCCACAGTGTTGTAACTGCAGAAAGTACTTTTTTTTCTCTGAAAGACGAGTTTTAAACTGCTAAACTAATAGGCTCTGGCCTGAGCTTGTGAATTACTTAAAGTAATACATTTTGTCAACATATATTTCAATATATCATTACATGAGCAAATAAAAACTGCAATTAAACTTGTGATTATCTTGATTAACTCTAGAGAGTAAATTGCAATTAACTGTTTAAATTTTCAGCCACTAGCATTAAACATATACAACACTTCTGGAAAAGTTGGGATAATTTATTATTCCGCAAAACATGCAGTAAAACCAAGAAACTGTTAATTGGTTGTTCTCTTGAATCTTCACTAAACTGAAAAAATACAATGAAATTTTATAGAATT